>NW_027155760.1:18421-18639 GCF_002600585.1 Cystoisospora suis | reverse complement strand
CAGCTGTAATACACATATAGTTGTATGTGTACATCTCCATTGTATACCCTGGAGTATATATTATGTGTATATGCATACACTCATATCCATCAAGGCTACAAAAGCACACCGGTGGATGAGATCTGTGAAGAATCTGTGAATACTGTTCTGTGGGGAAGGAGTAATAGTACGACGGAGAATGACTGGAATATATCTACTATGAAGGATTAACATTGCAC
>NW_027155760.1:17732-18042 GCF_002600585.1 Cystoisospora suis | reverse complement strand
TATATATATGTCTGTATGTCTATCTCGTGCCTGTATGCTGGATAGATAAAGAGGGTGTCATACATGTCTTTCGGCCACTCTGTTTCTCAAGTCATCTTCGTTCTGTAGGGCGGAATCCGCCTGAGCGAGATATATACATAAGCGTTCATTCACGCTATACACTCTTTAAAGGCGCCCAGTCATGTTCCAAGGAGGACAGCCTGCTACTCACAAGAAGTCTCCTGTCTGACATTGAAGTGAAACAGTCTTCTTTCTCCCTGTGTCTGAAACCCATCGAAATCTCCACACATCTATCTTCAATCTGTCTATC
>NW_027155760.1:17184-17561 GCF_002600585.1 Cystoisospora suis | reverse complement strand
TTTCCCTTTCTTCTTCTTTTGTGTGACAGAATATTCGTGTCTTTGATCGTAGAAGAGGAGGTGACCTCCCTGTACACTTCATAGAGAAAGCACATAAGGGAGAAATCACGAGGACGGCGTTCTCTCCATGCCAGTCGGGAATGCTCTGTACCTCAAGTCGCGATCGCTTTGTCTCTCTCTGGGACTTGAAGCGCATCGGCCAAGAGCAGTCAGATGAAGATGCCGAAGATGGACCGCCTGAACTCCTGGTCAGGAAGAGGAACATCTCTCCTTTCCTAAGAAACTCTTTCTTTTACATTTACGAGCGATTTTCTGTCTATATATAATGATCAGGAGTCTTGTAACTATGTATGCTTCTATTGGCGTTTCTTCTCCTT
>NW_027155760.1:0-16643 GCF_002600585.1 Cystoisospora suis | reverse complement strand
ATCTATCTATCTATCTATAGCTTCTTTCAGGTCCTCGTCTAGCTGTGAGCTCGTCTGCCTCTCTATCTGCGGAGGATTTCCTCCTTCAACTGCACGAAGAGTGCAAAACACAGAAGAACGAGAGGAAGGAACTACGTTTTAGCCTCTGTCTATCCATCCGTCTGTCTAACCATATATTTATGTATATATATATATATGGATATTGGAGTATATTTGCACGACATAGCTATAGATATATCTCCAGGCATAGGCAACAGCAGCCCTATTTATATACGAATGACAGATTCTCAAGATGGTTGCCGTTTCTCCTCCTAAATCGTTAGAACGCAGCCATATGAAGAGCCGAAGAAAGGAGGTATATAAGTACCCCTCAAAAGATACAGAAAGAAGAGACCCCCGACGTTTCTCTCTTCGTTATTGTCTTTCTTTAATGTTTCGTGAAGTTCAGCAGGTGATACAGTTGAAAGAAAGCGAGAAAACAAGAAAGAGAAAGATCTTAGGAGAGGGGAACATGAGGACAGAAAAGCTTCAGTATGATAGTGGCGTCTCCGAAGCTGCTCGGTCTTGTGGTGTATATACACTCAGTACACATGAGAGACGAGAGTGGATGTGTTTTGATTGGTGTGACGGTACTTTTGTTTCATTTCAGTTCTCTCATGGTGGACATGTAGCACCGGTGAATGATCTCTCATGGAATGGAGAAGGCATAGCCTCCCTTGATAAAGTAAGGAATCACCACGATTTCGACAGATGCCAAGAATTGAGTGAGAAATGACAGAGTCTTCTTGTTCTTCTTCTCTTTGCTGCGGCGGGAAAAAAGCGAGAATCTGAGCTCGATCTTCAATAGACTGTTCGAATTCTATCCGACACCATAACAAGGGTTGTAGAAGACGTCTTTGCTTTCATGTGGACCCACAGAAGACGCCTCGGAGTATACGAACGTCATATATACATGCAGATATGTATATATATATATATACATATATTCATATACACACATATTCATCCGTGTGTACATACACATACACACTCACACCTACATACATATTCATACATTGTATGGTAGCTTAAAGGGGATTGATTGGTTAGGGGAAGGAAGGGAGTGAGTATGTCTTCGACCTGAACTGTAAGAGATGACGCCTACGGATAGAGGCCATCGCACATCGGAGTGGGAAATCGTCCTCTGTGCCTGGAGTCTTACGGGATACCTCGAACGTGTCAGTGATGGGATCAATGCTTGAAGGCAAGGGAAGTAAAAGCCGTTCGACCTGCTTGGTTACCTAGACTTGGTCTGTCTGTCAGTCATACGATCATCAAAGGAAACATAGTAGAACACAACCGACCATTCTTTCTTTCTTTCTTTAGGTGATTGCTTCGGTAGGAGAAGACAACCGTCTACAAATCTGGCAGCTCGTAAGCACACGAGACGGATCGACGGACGCGTGATGCCCTCTGAAGCCTCGCTCTCACGAGAGAAGAAGAATGTACATATGATAGACAGTTTGGTACCAGCCCATAAAAGCGAATCTTCCCCGTCAAGCTCAGTTCTATATCGGTGTAGATAGTTGTGGAGAGAAAAAATCTAATCTGTGCAATAGAGAATGTAATCAGTCAGTGCGGAGATAGAGAGGGGAGAGGGAAAGAGATGAAATTTGTCTTCGCATCTTTGCATATAGTACCTTTCATCGATATTTATGTCTAAAGATAGTTCCTTTCTCTGTACATACACACGTGTACACATATCAATATATATTGTCCTTGATAAGAGTCTGGAGACTGCATGCATGCAACAATAATTGCATGTGTAAGTTTTCCTTTGGAGGTGAAACCACAGGTGGCGTGTTTCACTGTGAATGTGTTTTTCCTTTCCTTCTTTGTGCAACAGAAGAGAGGCGTTTTCTGTGACGACGATGAAGAAGAAGAGACGACACCGACGATCCATGAGAATGAGAATGAAAACGATGAGGATCTTGAATGACAAGGACAAAAAGAAAGACAGGAGGTCGTACGGAGGAGACACGAAAGAATGACATAAAGGAGCAAGAGAGAAAGACAAAAGCGAAAGAAAGAAGAGAAAGAAGGAAAGGAGAGCGGTTGTGTTTCTCTCTGCTTAGGCGAAAAGAGTGAACGAGTGAATTCTTTCGTCTTTTTTCACTTCGCTTACATCTTTGAGGGAAGAGAGAGCTACAAGAAAGGATCGACATGATCAGCATGAATGCATGCAGTCATTCATGACAGAGGGTTTTAGGCGATCTCCCGGCGAGTTAATAGAAGAGACTTCTTTCCTTCTCTTATTTCCTGTAGAAGAAAGTTTGAAGTTTGATATTCAAGAAGAATGCACACATGTTTACTCCTTCATTCACTCCTACTGCAATCTCTCGCTTTTTGAGCCAGTTCAAGATAGATGACTTTCTTTCTCGTCTGATCTCGATTCTTCTTCGTACTCTTGTTGTTATCGACTTGTTCCTTTTTAAATCTTTTTAAGCAAGTGAAAGTGCGGAAACATGAATGTGGACATCCGAAAAAAAAGAGAAAAGACACCGAACGAGCGATTGTGTGAATGAATGCATGCATGAGAAGCACTTGTGTCTTCTCCTCCCTTCTCTATCTCTACGGTCTTCGTGTCTTAACAAGAAGCTCATTCTCCAAGAGCTTAAAAAGTTGAAGAGGAAGAAGAAGCGAGCTATCATCAGAAGTATTATGACACAGTTCAGCTCTTCAGTACGTATACTGAAATAGACAGATAGAGATAGCTGCGTCAAGAAGTCTGGCTAGGTATCCGTAGTCTCTCTCGATGTGTCGTCGTATGAAGCCAGTACTCAAAAATGTGCTCGCAGCTAGTCATTGCACATCGGCCTTTGCCCAGTCGACATCTGCGGACTAGTAATCAGAGAGCAGAAGCATGCTTGTGAATGAACGAAAGTGGTGGAGAAAGGAGCTACCCGACAGGGAGGATAGCAAGCAGGATGAATGCGTTCTACGTGAGACTGCAAACAACAGAAAACAGGAAGAAGATTCAAAAATTGTCAGTTCTTAACGGATTTAGCCGTTAAAGTTGATACAGAGGAGCAATCTATTGTGCGGGTGTGCTGTAACCTGTGACTGATGGAGAGATGGGAGTCGCCGTCTTCGCTGAACGAAGTCTGTTCCTCCACCTCCTGTCCCTACACAAAGCAAGTTCTTCTTGCTACTTTCTCTAAAGAAATGAAGATAAAGGGAAGGAAAATAATAGGAAGAACACCACATTAGTCTCTTTCTTTTTCTCTTTCCAGCATTCCTTCTCAAACTGATGTTTGTCACGCTCACAGGAGATTCATTTGTGATGAAGACCACAGGGCAGCCGCCACTACGAGTCTCTCACATAGAGCGAAAGAATCCTGAGCTTCTTTTCACCCGTCACTGTTGCTTGAGGCTATAGAAGACAAGCGCAAACCTTGTAACATCTCACGTTCTTCTTTCCTGTACACTCTTCACTCCACCATCCATCCCGTTCCTTCTATAAGGTTTTTGAAGTTGGCACTTTGAAAGAAAAGAACAAAGAAGCCACATTTTCCATTTCCAGTTGAATTCCGCAGAGTTCCTGAAAGAATAGTGGAAGTCTTCCTCCCACCAGCCTTTCTTTCGTTCTTCGATCACGGGGGACCCAAAGAGACAAGACACCCGCTCTCCACTTCGAGAGGGAACTTGTTTCATGCGTCTGTAGCTCTATCTATCTCTACATATCTATCATCTATCTATCTTTTCATGCATGTCAGTCGTGATAAGTTTCTTTCTCCTAGCACATCCCGCATTATCAAGTTGAACCTCATGTCGACAACTTTCTCTCACACCTTTAAAGAAAGAAAACATAATTGCTAACAGCCATGACAGAACAGAAGTTCCAGAGACTTCACCTAATCCTTGCGATCTCAAACAGGAAGTTCCGATGCTAGTCTTTCTCTCTCTGTCTCTTCACCGTAGTGAGCGTGACGCTTAAGAATGTCTGATGGACCTCCTAAGCACGTCTCCCCAACGTTAACTCTATCAATCTTTTTGAGTCGACAAAACACCCCGAAAAGTTGAATGATCCCCCCTCCTCTTTAACCTACTACAACTCTGAAATACTTGCACCATAGGGGTGAAGAAGATCTTCAATACCATGCATCCATCCATCCCCCTCTGTCTCTGTCTCGTTAGTCTCACTTACAATACGGCTGTGTAGTGAACTTGGAACTTCGCGGCTTCACCAACACGCCTGATCTCCTTTTTACTGCCCTATCATGAGGATGATCAAGCAAGGCAGCTCATAATAGAAATAGAGACTGCAGAGATTTCTCTCACTCCTTTCGCCTTCCTTTTTTCCCTGCATTCCCACACTCAATTTTGAGAAAGCTCCAGAGAGACGGACACATCCATGAATTCCCCCTACAGTGTACATACATACAGCCTTCTATTACCCACGCTATCTAGTCTTACCCGGACCTTGATTGCTCTCTCTGCTTGCAAACTTCCCCCCCAAGAATCATGACTACACTTCATGTTTCCTCTCAAGTTCTATAGAAACATGAAGAAAAGGAAGTGTCGAAGTATCTATCAGGCAGCTACGCAGCGCCGTCAGAAGAAGAAGAAGTAACTATTCTCTGAAATAGTGATAGGGGTTGGCCTCTCGCCACAAGAAAAGTTAGTTTTTTACTCAGTTGGAAGAGAGACTTGGATGACAACAAATCGTTCGTTTTTCTTCCTCTTCTTTCACAAATCTTGAGAGATGGATGATAGAATAAGAACAGGCTTGCCGTCTCAGATGTATGCATGTCGACAAGACTGCGAGATAAAGAAGAAAGAAGATACGTACATAAGAAAGAAAGATCCTTCTTTTTTCTCCATCTTCACTTTGACGAATGTATTCTTTCTTACACTTCTATACACTTCTCTTCAGCTATGAAGTGCTCGCACTCGACTGTCTCCAAAAAGACAGAGAGAACATTCGTATCACATCGCCCATTCCTTAGCTCTTCTTACTGTTTCATGTAAGTCGCTACGGCCTCTACCTGCCTACTCCTACCTAGAGGGCAGACCCTCAAGACAATCGAAGTTTATCGATGAGTTCAGAGAAAGAAAAGAAAGAAAGAAACAATTTCGAAAGGGAACGGTGAGAAAAACAACAGAAAGACGAATAGGAAGTCTTTCTTTTCTTCATAGAGAAACTTCTTTTGCCACCCCTCTCCTTCCATGCTCTCAAAATCCTCTCTCATTCAACTGCATGCAGTTGCTCTTCTTCTTTCGGTGCCAATCCTGGCATCCCTGCAGATCTATGCGTGGAGGTTGGCAGGTAGATAACTAGATAGATAGATACACAGGGTTAGATAGATAGAGAGAAGTATAGAAAGATAAAGGATGTATAGACAGACTGAAGAGGGATGAACCCCCTTCATATCATGACGCCAAGTCTCTCTCCATATTCTTCCATGGGTCTATTCTTTTTTATCTTCCTCCTTCTCTTCTCCTGCATCTTCATAAACGTTCAGATAGAACACGAGGTACTTTGAAAAAGAAACAAAGAGACAGAGATAAAACAGACGTGGAACCCATACACAGACCCCATAGTGAGAAAGACACGGCACATACGTACATAGGTCCATGTGTAAGTAGGTGTAGAGTTTAGGGCCTTCATAGGTTGATTCTTCAAAAATGAACCGAATACATGTATATATACATGTACATACACTTGCATTTTTGAGAGATAGATATAGACAGATAGATATACATATGGAGCGAGGCGATGAGAGCTGTTCCTCAGGGATTCTGTCCATTGTTGGTGCTCGATGTTTTCTTTTCATCTGAGGTAGAAGAAGAGGTCTTGATCTTTTTCTTCGAATCTGCATGCTGCTGTGTGTGCTGTCTACCTTGATCGCCTCCCCGCGCCCGCGACTGAGCATTCATAGCGGCGGGAACTAATTCACCTCGACGAGCCATATGTCTGTAGACAAAAGTAGACACAGAAGAAGCCAGTCAGCCAATGTGTCTATTCTAGACACAACCACCATGGGTCCACACACGTGACTGAAGCGTCGAGACAGGATCATAACTGCTCACTTGAAAAACTCAGAAGGACAGGAGGAGAAGAAGAAGAGAGCAACTTGGGTGGTCTCTTCAGTAGAAATGCATGGGACAGAGAGGCCGGGCATGTACGGAGAGAATGATGACAATCTCGAACATGATCGTGGAGAGAAACGAGAGAGAGAGAAGACGCGAAAAATAGCCATACTTGGCGACGGTAAGACGAGAGTATGAGAGAGGGAGAGAGAAATGCATTAAGGCCATTTTCTCTTCTATAACCCGATCAGATCACGATCTCTTCTCTAAATAAAGATAAGAAGAAGAAAGAAGACCGAGACAGGAGAAAAGCCATGACACTGATCACCGACGTGAATACACCCGATTGATAGAGATAGATATTTTGACTATAGAGAGACAGAAAGATTGAAGATGGGCAGACAGATCAAACACACATTGGCATACAGGGAGACACCGTTGGCTAGTTCGATAGATTTTCAGATATAAATAATCTCCCCGCCCTGAATTGTCTACGGCTATCCCAGCCCATGTACCGAGGAATGCTTTATACTTTCACCAGGCACCCCTACACACGTAGTCGAGTAAATAAGACGTGGAACTGAACTATACAAGAGAGCGAGAAAAAAGATCCCGAACTAAGAAGAAGAGACGTAATTGATTTCTCTATTCACCTGTCTGTTTACCGATGTTTAATCTCTCTGTTTATCTACCTATCTTTATTTGCTGTATGAAAGACGTTTCTCATAATAAGAGACGGGTCTAGGTACCTTTTCTTCTCTCTTTCTACTTACTTGAGAACACAGAGAAGAAACGGGACAAAGTCATGTCGTCTTCGTACATTCTCCTTTCTCCATCGCTGAGAAAGATCAAGTCAGCAAAGAAGAAGAAGAAAAGACACATCCACACACCATGCTCTTCGCTTCTCTCTTTTTTATAGCTTAGTTATGAAAGGGTTTCCTTAGCCTCAAAGTCTCTTGCCCTTCTTCAAAGAGCTGTTTCTTTGAGCCTTATATCAACCAGCTTAACATGATCTTTCGCGTATCTTTCTCCGCAACTACTGCTATTACGTCATAAGCCCTATATATATAGGAGAGAGGAAAGGAAGGAAGGCTGATTTGTCTGTAGTCAGGGTGTATGTACACCTACACGTCGTTTGTCATTCTCGGTTTCCTCTTGCTCTTGTAAGATCTTCTTTTGCTCTTCGGCTTGCTCAATCAGCTGAAAACAGAAGAGAGCACAAGAAAAAGAACACATACATTCTTCTTCTTCTTAAGACGTTATAGCGAAGAAGAGTTAATCACGAGAGATATACCCACAGGGGAAGAAGCTCTTCTTGACCCTCGGCGACAACCGATCTCCAAAAAGGCGAGGACGGACGTATGTTCGCCCGGCGAACTTTGCAAGTAAGGCTAGAGAAAGCGGGGCAAGACAAGTCACAGACCCACTTTCTCTCTCTCTGTACCTAGGTACATAAATATATCAATACGTAAGTATATATATAGTATGTACATACATATGTATTTGAATAAACATAACTGTGAGGAAAACATCGACATCTTTCTGTCTCTATGAGTCTGCATGCAAGGAATCTTATCATCCTCTTGAGGTGGATCAATCCTCTCTAAACGTTCGCACGTCGCTGCACCAAAAATATATACATATGTCGCACATATACATATAAATCCACATAGGAAGAGCGCGGATACCTGCATGGGGGGAGGGCCTTATATGTGTCCAGCTAACTCTGACTCGATTGTATGTATCGATTGTCAACCAGGTACAACGAAATGAGGAGGCAGATATCGATACTAAAGGAAGCACTCCTACCGCTCGTCTGTTTCTCTGATACCACAACAAAAAAGATGAACATAAGGAAAAATGCGTTTTTCTGCTAAATGAGCCAACCGAGCCAACTGGGTACATAACTGGTAGGGTAGACATCTCTATAGATCTCTCTCTGTATGAAGACAAGGCCAATAGACAGACACGGGCTCTTTCCGCAGCACCACTGAAGAGAGAGATACGAAGTCAGCAAGAATGTGAGTGTGTAGGCTCATCGGAGAAGAAGTAGTAGAAAAGAAAAAAGAAGAAAGCCAACTGTATCTCCATACCTTCTTAATCTCAGGGACGTCATCAGGAAGGTCTTCTATAGTTGGGATATCTGCTGGAGCGTTATCTTCATCGACTTCATCCTGAAGTTCGATGTCTAGACCCATGCTTATCATCTTTATATTAGCTCGCTGAATAAGGACTCTACAAAAATCGTAGAAGATGGACAGAGAAACCAAGAACCTCTCAGTCAAGATACGACGATCAACATCATCTCTTTGAAGCGACTCAAAGTATGTATATCTACCTCTCTATCTTTGATGATCTTCACTTGTCTACATAGAACTATGCATCATCTATACACTCGTCTAGAGGTGGTATGTATGAATAGATATGTATATGTCTTTGTGTATGTACACCCCACGATTAAGATGAAGATGAGAGAGAGACACAACCCACACCACCTACCCGCCCCCCCTCTTCCCCCTGAAACTCACTGAAATGGTGCCTCCCCATAGGAAAATGCGCTACACAGATAGCTCCTACGTAGCCAACATATAGACTACCTCTTCCTATATGCTCCACGTCTATCATTCCTAAGTTAGACCTTCACATCAACGCCAGACAGAAGATGACCAAGCCGTAAAAGGGCAGTTGCTGCTTTTCATCTATGATGAAGGAAAGAAAAAGAAAAGAGAGACATTTCCTTGAACCAAGGAAAGAACCATAAAAATAACAAGAACCGCATCCTCATCATCACCCTCAGAGCTTCCCCCCTTTCTTCTTTATCACCTTTCATACCTTTGTCTGTAGATCTCTTCTTTAAGCTTTGAGAGATTATCTTCTACAACAGCCATGAGATTGAATCGAAGCTCTCCACTTGCTGCCTTCTGGATTCTACCATCGACATCATCAGCAGAGAAAGAAAGAAAAGAAAGGAAAACTGAAACTTCTTCTTCTACTGTGACTATCACGACGACTCCTGTCTCCATCACTGTGTGGAATGGACGTATACAGGCTGCCCTAGTGAAAGAAGAAAATGCCGATCCTCATCGCTGACTGAAGCATGCTGCCCCATGATGGGTCGCAGCCGTACAAATCTAAAAGTAAACTTACATATATATATATAGATGTGTATATATACATATACATGTAGAATACGTTAAGCCATGAAGATGTGTGATGGCGTCAATCAATACCTCTATATGGGTGCACCTCGATCTATTGTATTTATCTATATATCTATCCATATGTATATCTATCTATATGTGACACACTCATATCGAATGGTCAAGAATGACCGCGATTGTATATGGTGAGTATGACAGGGTATAAAGTGTAAGACAGAAAAAAGAAAGAAAGAGATGAAGAAGGAGAGAGAGAGAGATATGCAGACTTACTTGGAGATGCGATGTTGAATTTGTTTCCTTACGACCTCCATCCAGTCATCTGCCCCGCACTCTCCTAGACACTTGGGTCCCTATACACCGCAGACAAGAAAGGAACCGTCACTCATACACCAGGAGACCCTAATGAGGATCTTAAAATGATACAAACACACTCTCCCTCTACATATCTATAGATGGATGTACACATATATTTATATGCGAGGAGGATCTCAAATAATCTACACACACATGCACTCCCTCTATGTACACAGACATATATATATATATATATATATGCAGGTGATGTATATACATACATATATATATATATATGTATATATATATATATATATGAATATACATCACCTGCAAGAACAATAGGGTAACAGAAGACCATATATGACAGGAGTCATATAGATAGGTAGATAGACGGGTGTGTGGAGGTGCTAGTCGTTGTTACTCAGGAGAGCCTAAGCCTGAGTGTGGATGTCTCTATGTATGTAAAGACAGACTCTCGAGAGAAAGAAGCAAGATAGGAAAAGAAAGCTTCCTCTTGGTAGCACAGTGTACGCGATGGACTTGCTGTCTCTCGTTCGCGGGGGTGTCTGTGCACCTAGCGCTAGCTCGATGGTTATTTACTCCTGACCATTCTACTGTCTGCACTGTATGGTAAAACATATCTATGTCTTATCATACAGCGTAAGAGTGAAGAAAAAGGGACCTAAAGTCACAACCTATGAAGTATGGACGCTTAGCTGACACTTGTTTAGATAAATGTATAGACATGAACGTATCTCGTAAGTCAACTAGAGAGAGAGGCGACATAGAACAGACTTTCTTTGATCTGTGAATAGCATCACATCGAAGGGACATCCACTCCCTGTCTCTCCCCTCTGTTTGAATGCATGAAAGAGCAACAAGAAAGAAGAATGACCTACTATCTATTTGTCTATCTAAATCTGTCTCTCCATCTATTTGTCGTCGTTTAGACATACAGTTTGTAAGCCATCCATTTCGTAGGCTTTTCCATTGAAGTAAAGATAAGAAATGAAGTGGAAAGCATCTTCTTTCTCTTTCTCGTCATCGTCATCCGCCCAATCGAAGGGACTTGTAGTTCGAAAAGAGTTATGTGCGCTGCGAATTAACTCCCTACGCAACCAAGAAAGACAAGGAGAGAAAGAAAGAGAAAGAGATAAGGAAGGAAAAAAACACGAAGAAAGACGACGAGGAGGAAAGACATCAAGTGAGATAGAAGCTACAATGAGACCAACTTCGGAAGAACTCTCTCACTCTTTTCATCTTCTCCGTCTTCCCATGCTATACTTCCCTCATCAGAGTTTTCTCCTGTAGACCGCATGAACTTTCCGTATTTATTTATTTTGTGTTCTCCCACCTCACAGCGCTGGAAAGAGGCCCGTATGTCTGGAGGGAAGACGACGAGGAAATTCCGCGTAGATATCTTTCTTTGTGTGACCTTTGTGACTGTGAAATTTGCTAGAATGTCTGTACACCACCCGAATCTCTTCATCTGATGGGCGTCTGTACAGTGCGGTTCTCCCATGTAGAAAGAGAGAAGAAGAAGTCTGTAGGAGTACATGCATCATGTCTCACCACATAGTTTAGGGAATACAAGCGATCTGAGAGGGGACGTACTACTGTAATAGAAACCACGAAGATGAAGAGAGCTGAGAATCTTGAAAGGAAGATAAGAATAGAAGGGATACACATCCGGATAGTGGTCTTCTACCAAAAAGGAGAAGAAAAATCTCCACCCTCTTGCGACTATTGAAGTGAACGCATGCAATGAAAATCCTTATCTGATACTACCTTCATATTGCCTGAGGATCCTTTACGCCACACGCCTCCCACGCCCCTTTCGTTTAGACAGACAGCAGCTAGACCAAAGAGTCCTATCTTTGTCAGCCGTCTTTTCTACGACCATCGACTGTGAAGGCTCAATCAACACATCGGAGCTAAACACGAAGATCGATATGCCCACACAATCCACACCACCCGAGATACACGCATCATCCCCGCCAACAGCCTCACTCCTTTCTCTTCTCCCTTTATCTCCCCTCTTTCTCATGGATGCGTATCTGTCTGTATAGATATAGACAGATAGACTAAAGGCAGACACGTCGATAGAGAGATAAGAGATACATAGACTACAGAGAGATAGATAGGAAGATAGATAGATAGATAGATAGAGATGTGATGAAAAAGACCTACGAATCGCCAATAGCTTCACCACGCATGTATGGATCTGGGAGATCTTTCGTGAAGTCCGCGAGAGCAGTGAGAGTTGGCCCGATTGAAATTTCATCTTTCTTATTCAGAAGAACTGAGAGAATGGCTTGGGTCGCACAGGCATTCTCAATCACCTACAAAGAGACGAAGAAGAACAAGAAGAATAGTAGACATCGCCACGGTCCGCTTCATTGTAGATGACTAGCTCCTGCCTTTCTCTCTCTGTGTGGTTGGATGAAAAGGTTAGAAAGAGAGAAAAAGGGGGGAGACCACAACGGGAGAGAGACGGAAAGACTAGAAGGAGAAAGAAAAGAAGGCTGAGGGTTTGAAGTCAAGACATCTCTGACCTTTAGATATGTCGATAGCTTTCTACACGAGGCAGCGTAACCGTGATAGTGAAAATGATAAAGATGCTGAACAGAATATACATGTTTATCGTGCATAGCCATCTTTATGATGTACATACACTCGAATGGAAAAGCTATCGATACACATCTAGTACGTGTGTATTTTATGATCCATGACGCCCGCAAGAGCATGAGAGGATAAGATTTCTTCACTCCTATGTTATGTTAGAAGGAAAGAGTGGACCACCAGGTAGGGAAGGAGATTTGTGTGTTGATGAATCGCCGCTCAAGTGCTGTCTCTTCATTCCTTTCCTGCGAGGAGACAACTGCAAGTGACAAGTGTAGCATTCGATGTAGACAAGAAGACCTCCACCTTTGCACTCTAGCAGTGGCTTTGCTTCTCAAGTTTCGATGCCTGGGCTGAAGGTGTCTGTCTTTGGAGAAGGAAGACGATTGATAGGGAGAGAGAGAAAAGAGATGGAATGAGGTTGTGGAATGAAAGGTAGAGAGAGATAGAAACAGAGAGATAAGAGAAACAACCAATGAGGGAGAGAGACAGGAAGATCGAGCGAGACAGGAGGAAGAGAAGAGGCATGATGGAGTTGACGGGAAGTTTGAAAAGGGAGCTCTAAAGATTGAATGAGAAGATCCTTCGCTCATAACGATTGGGGTATAGCATACATAGCCATACATGACAAGGATGAAGTGAGATAGATAGATAGATACAAAGGTAGACGAGTGGACAGATTGATAGATGAAAGAGAGGTAGATGAATAGATAGAAAACACAACGGTAAAGAAAACTCGACAGGCTAAAGAGAGACAGACAGATAGAAGGCGATTTGATCGTAGAAGTGCGTTTGTCCGTCCCCCTCCATCTCCCAGTATACAGACATTCCATTACATGTAACCCTGCCTATACATCGATATCCGCCTATCTTCCCATTAACAACGAGACTCTCTTGACCCACCTGTTTAGCAAAGAAAAGATCAGGAGGACCCTCTAGAATGCCATTACTATCATCTTGCATAAGAACATCTGCTTCAAGTGTATCCTTATCATGAGAAGGTCCCCCTCCTTCACTTGAATCTCCCTGATGAGCAGAATCCTTCGTCCAGTTGAAAAGGAAGATAAAACCATAAAGCTTTTGATTTCGATGCTTTAACTGTTGAAAGCTTTCCTCATCGACTCCCAGAATCTCTTCAAACTCAATGTCCTTCACTCCTATCTTCTCAACAAGCTCTGTAAATACACCTGGGTCACTCTCAATCAAACACCATCGACTCGAGCCATCTCGATGATGCTGTCCTTCTCTCTCCCCTTTGCCTTTTGCCATGATGATAAGAGAGATCGATCAAGATATCTTGCGAAGAAGAAAGAAAGAGAGGTAGACCCACAGAGAAAGAAAACAACACACGTCTGATTCGTTGAGCTAGGAAGAGTCAGATTAGGGAGACGAGGAGCCCGGATGACAACGACGATCAAGTCTATAGAGTCTAGGCCTAAAGACAGCTAGAGATGATAGAGCTTTGACGAAGAGAGAGATAGGGCTGTGAAGAAATAGAGCTTAAAGAGAGGGGGAAAACATGAAGAAGAATAACAAGAAGGTAAAAGCTTAACAAGGATTTCTGAAGCATATGAAAATATCCATCCTTTTCTACATCTTTAGGCAGTAGCCCTGCGATTGAGATGGAGAGAAGATGAAACAGCTCTGATGAGTCAAACAGGACAGAGTGGACTAGAGTCTTTTTGTTGGGTGGCAAGGAGAGAAACTTTCTTGGACAGAGAGAAATACATGAAATGTGAGCTCTGAAAAAACAAACAAGAAACTCTACGACGCTGCGAAGAAGACTAGTGCAGTAGTGATCAATAGAGAATAGACTTGATGTGGTGAAGAGAAAAGTGAATAAGAACAGAGAGGAGGTAAGCAAGAGAAGCGTTGGGTGTACGAGTCAATTCCAGATGACGCGAGGCAGGCCAGTTGTTGTTTTGCTTTGTGTCTTTGAAGGCTTTCAAATGAGAAAACTCTTTAAGTATCTAAGAGACACATGAAAGACCCAACGGCCATCTCTTTGTTTCGAGAGAGGAGGACGAAAAACAAAGATGCGAAGGAGAAGCATTTGCTTTTCGTCGAAAAAAAGAAAGAAGAAGAAAAGAAGAGAAGGTCGTCGTCAGCAACAAAAGGAGAGGGAGAGAGAGGGTTTACATGCAAGACCTAGACGATGATATCGTAAAGAAGGTGAAGACAGCAGCAGCAGCAGGAGCTGCTGCTGCGACAACAATGTGTACTAGACTAGAATCATAAGGTAAGGTAGGGTAAGCAGCAAAAAGAAACGAAGAATGAGGAGGGGACGGGACAGTTGAAAGAATGGGTCGATCCACGATATAGACCAAAAGAAAAACCCTTTTCACGAGCTAGTCAAGAAGAATACTTTTCTAGCTTTCTTTCTTCCGCAATTTGTCGAAGATCTATTCAACGTCGGGATTACAGGTTTCTCTCATGGTGATTAAGTCTGAAAGGAGAAATGTAAAGACAGATATCTTTCACCGGGTATTGTCGCTGACTGGTAGTGAGTCGCTGTCATTTCTTCAGAACAATCCTGAGACCGTAGAGCGAAGATTATACAGATTCCATCCAGCCAATGATAACCCTGACTGCCCTTCAGGAAAGGAAAGTCTGTCTTGTTCACGAAGACCATGAAACACACATGAAAGAGTGTGAGAAGAATCTTCTCAAAGTGATTTATGTCATTCATTCTTACTGCAAGTGAGATCGTGTTCTCTGGAAAAAATTCCTGTCGTGTTCTTGTACGACGTACGCCTTCCATTCTCTGTTTTTATAGGACTGGCTGTACCAGCGAGAATCCCCCACCATACAAGTCCTAAGGAAGTCTTCCCTCTTTCTTATGCTGAGAAGTAAGAGCACCAGCACCGAATAAGAAGGAAAAGACGAAGGAGAATCCAGTGTATACCGACGTACGCACATAGAGAAAAGACATGTGTCGCTTTCTACTGAACGTTTTCGTCGGCCTTGTCAGTGAGGAGCCTGCAGTTGGGAGAAGTTCATTCCCAGTCCGAAGCAACTGAATGCCGTCACTTCTTTTGCCTCATGCAAGCTCTTCTCGTGTATGGTATGGAAGTCTTGGTTTTCGTGTCACCGGTGGGCTTGTGTAACACTTTTCCTGCAAGACTGATGCATCCGGAGAGAGGGAGGGAGCCTTNNAAGGCTCCCTCCCTCTCTCCGGAAGATGCCGTATGACACGGATACGTGATGGTTTGTCTTGACTTGTTCCTCGTGGGCATAGGGGCACTTTCACACATCTCAGTTCAGACGCTCACGTTGGCGATAAAGCGGGAAGAGACCGGGATTGGACTTCATCAGCAACTCCGAAATCGAATGCTACTGAGCTAGAAAGCGTCGGTAGGCCTGTCCGTACATCTTGGAAAAGGCTCTACAAAACTTCTGAAAGTCAACGCAAGTGGTACTGCTTACTGCCTCTACTAGTACTGCTACAGTTCAACACGATGGACATACCGGGGGGTCTGCAGAAACGACTCCGTGGTTCCTGTTGTCCTTACCATGATGGGTGGACAGCCTAGTCATGGATGAGCCCAGTTCAAAAAGGCTAACCAAGCAGCAAAGGTTGGGCGGAACTTCTTCGAAACAGGGATGAAACGATGACCTTTATGAGGTTTAATCACCTTAAAGGTTGTGCTTTGCATACAAAGCCGGAGTTCTCACCGTGCCACCGCTTGCCCAAACTGTGGAGCTCCGGTAGCGATAACGAAGTTTTCTGAAGCCAGCTGTGGGCGAGTTGTGCCTCGTGTTTATACGCCGCTGCCTCAGAATCTTGTAATGTTGGAAACATGATTGCGCCTGATGTGACTCTAGCACCGTCAGAAGGGAGGGCTCGTAAAAAGCTGTCTGCTTGTTATTCAAGGAAACTGTGTGGTACACTGCTATACGCTGCGGAAAATCTGGGTTATAGTGGAACCATGAAAGACTCGCTCCCCTGACAAACTTCCTTCTTCCCGTAGCCCTCTTTTCCGGTAGAGCGACGGCACCGTGTGCCCCTCCCGCATCGGACTGCGTGCTGAACAGCAGCAGATTCAGTCACCGGCGATTGTTGGGCGATACCACAAGGTGCGGACTCACCTTGCTGCTGGTCAGTTTCGATGATGGTAGCCAAGGGTGTGCCAAGCAACGAATGCTCGTTACACACTTTCTCGGATAGATGCCGGTGCTTGCTGGCATCTGTTACCAGCGAAAAGGGAATTTCCAGCTCTGTTGTCCTTACCCGGCGGCGGTATCACCACGTACGACACTGCTCCTGCTACAATCGTGTACGAGACAGGGTCCCCAGCAATAACGTGGAGTGCATGAACTCGTAAGGAGGAAGCATAACCAGAGAACGGGGGCAGCTTTGAAGTCCTCCTTGAACTGGTAGGAACGATCCACCCAAGCCAAAATCCCACCCCCGCTACTACAGACCAGCCCGCGTGGTGTGATCGTACAGGGCTTGTCAGGATTTTGTAATCCTGACTCGATCGCCACCAA
>NW_027155759.1:415-2029 GCF_002600585.1 Cystoisospora suis | reverse complement strand
CCTCTCTTACATCTATTACAGGGCGGTTGCCCAGACATACACATAATCGGTAGCAGTACATACGAGTAGATCTATTGCTAGCATAATACTTTATGTAGTGGTTAGCTACTGTATCTCAGGTGTAGCGCTTGTTGGCTATCCATCGCGGTAGCCTAGCGCGTGGCGGCACCACCCAAGGTGGTGGGGTGGTGGAGCGAGGAGGTGAAATGGGGGACTTCTTTGGTTTTTCTATTTTCAAAAGGAAGTCTATGGGTGAACCTGTATACTATTCGTGATTGAAAACTGTGGGAAACCCCTCTGGAATTAATTATGATGATCGATGCTCATTTTTGGTAGNNTGATCGATGCTAACTTTTGGTAGGTCGCTGGTACGACCTCAGGCTGTACGGCTGCGCCAGGATTCTCCCCGGGGGATTTAAGTCCTTTTAGAATTTTATCCAATTTCAAACGTTCCGTTGCGGAGTACCCACGTCCAGTTTCGGATAGAGGCTCGGACAAAATAACCGTACCCTACGGACTACGTAATAGAGCACGTAGGCGGGACAAGGTACAGCGCCCTTGTGAGGCTAAGCGTTTTCCTCGTTCTTTTAGGATTATTCCCCAAGGAATAACTTCCTATTTTCTTTCTTTGTGATTAGCGTAGGACCTACGGGTAGTAGTAGTAGCCTTCGCCTTGGCTCTGCCTTGTTTCCCGTCTGGGCCATTAGCGACAGTTTCGGAAGTGGACCGTCGCGTCTGGCTTTATCACACGTATACACGCCGAAGAAGCGCCCCCGGAGTCAGGGAGGCAGCAAAGCGCGTGAAACGGCCAGATAGGCACGTGTTAGGGCTTAGGGTAGATCGGGGGGGCCACGAGGCGCGTATTGGTCCACGCCGTTCGCTCAGGGAGCCCCTAGGCAGGAAGATCGGATGTTCGGCGCCCGGGCCCGTAGAGCCCAATAGATCCAAGAGGGAGGCCGACCGGAGAGAACGATGCTGCAAATTTGAGAGAGGTCTGGAGGACTAGGAACTCTCACTGAAGATGTAGCCAACGAATTGGACTGCCAGAACGCCGAGCTAGCCGCCGGAGAGGCCAAATCAGCAACTCAGGTTCGTCGCCGAAGGTACTGGTTCGAGTGGGACGAAGTCTGCGTCAGGTCAGCGGACTATGCGAGAAGACCAGCCCACACCCGGTCGAGATATCACCCTTCCGGGAAGCCGTCGATTTCCCGTAGTCTCTCCGCCAAGAATCATTAGAGCGGGAGGCACGAGGGATCGATCAGGGGCGTCCCCTGAACAGTTAGAAAGTTGTTCGTTTTTATGAATATGCCTATTAACTCGCTGGATATTTCTGACGTATGAAGTGATTAACGAATTATCCATAGGTTTTGTGCGAAAGACTCGATTCATCTTGTAATTTTACTTCGACTGTACAACATCGAGTTGATCGATTGCGGGTTTGCGCCTAGCCCCAATCGACGTGCACCTACTTTCGAACAATGATAGAGGTGTGGAGACTGAAGAAATTTATTTGAAGGGCAGGAGAGTATGTCTAGTTAATGAGCTTAAGTTAGAATAGTCAGATAGATCCAGGTAGCTCTCCAAGACGAACCGGTCGCTTGACGGAGACCGTTC
>NW_027155759.1:0-180 GCF_002600585.1 Cystoisospora suis | reverse complement strand
TTCTTGCGGCAACCTTTACACCGCCTGCCTCGCAGGTCCGAGATCTTCCCGCGGCCATAGCGCTTGCTACGGTCGCAGGCGTCACAATGGAGCAGCGAATACTCGGCAACGACAGCGAGACTATTGCGTGCTAAATTGCTTCGCTGCTACTACATAACGGCGCGGCTTGTGGTAGCCGGG
>NW_027155758.1:0-1216 GCF_002600585.1 Cystoisospora suis | reverse complement strand
GCGGCTCAATGGTTAGCAAATGTTTTCTGCTTTCCATTGATCCCTCGTTCGAGTGAAAAGCGTGCGGATTGCCCTACCGGACCGCCTTCTGCTTTTCTTCGCGCCGCGCTCGTTCTCTCGCAGCCGCCAGCGCAAGCTGCGTCTATGGCGGGAGAATTTCCCGCGAGCGGATTCCTGGCCTCCTTTGGCCTCTTGTAGGTTATCGACGAGTGTGCTAGCTATGCTAGGTGGTCTAGCTGTTGATTAGGCTCCTCTAGGAGCTCTAATGTCGACTTCCAAAAATCCACGGACCGTAGTTTCGCCCTCCGGGTCCGTGGGTCAGCTTGGCTGCCCGAATATTAGTCCTCGGGTTCGGCCTGTATCTGGCCTTTCTGGTATTTTCTTGTTTTATTGAGTTTTCCTGAGCTTCGAGGGTCTGGGTCGGCTTCCCTATCCTTATTACACTTATTAGGCTCCACTAGGAGCTCTCTTGGTCTAGTGTGTACGCCGCACCATGCCCGTGCTACTTAGCGCGGTTCGCGCGAGCGCTGAAATGTCCGGCTGTTGCGAACTCCCGGAAGAATGCACTCCCGCCTTAATGCGGGGTTATAAAACTTCCTAAAATCGCGGAAAGTGCCTAACGAGTCTCGAATTATCGCGCCCGGTGGCTTGGCCGCTGAGAGCGGCCAAATTCGTGCTCTATTATGCGCGAGTTGCGGGCTAGACGGCACCTGCGCCGATCCGCTGCTACTTCGGTGCAAAATATCGATTAGTCTAAACTTGCTCCTACGGCTATAGTTCGGGTATCGCTAGGTACCTCTTTTTTCCCTCTACCTGGCTGGACTATTTTCGAGGCGGCGCGAGGACTAGGTGTCGCGCAAGGCCGCCATGAAGAACGCGACTTCCCCCCTAGATCAGGGACACGGGGTCATGGGTTTCCCCTACACGAAACATGGTTCCAGGCTCTTGGGATGCTTCCAGTAGGTTCCTGGAAATTTTCTCCTGCTTTTAGCCCCCGCTAGGAGGCGTCAAACCCTTTCCCTCGCTCATGCCGTACTCGTTTCCTCTTCTTGGGAGGTGTAGGCGGTGCGTCGGTGATCTGCGGGGGATGCTCAAGGCTCTGGTGAGATGGATTCGCCTTCGCCGGGGCTGTCCGTCTCCGGGTATGCTCCTGTTGAGCCCGTCTCTTGATTGTTGGGTCGCCGAGTGCGTGATCTGGCCGTTCTCGGCCTCTCGG
>NW_027155757.1:0-322 GCF_002600585.1 Cystoisospora suis | reverse complement strand
GGTTTGAGCACGCCGTACTCCTTTCCTCTCTCCCCGCGGCGTAGGCGATGCGAGGGTGATCTGCTGGGGATGCTCAGGGCTCTGGTGAGATGGATTCGCCTTCTCCGGGGCTGTCCCTCTCCCGATATGTCCCTGTAGAGCCCGTCGCTCGATGGTTGGGTTGCCGAGTGCGTGATCTGGCCGTTCTCGGCCTCTGGAGACTCTGTTCGATCTGCTTGTCGTATCCGCGGCCTCTGCACTTGATGTGCGTCGGTCTGCTGCTCTTCCGTTTGCTTTTCCGGTTGTGTTCTCCCACACTAGGGACCTCTTCGTCCCTAAAATT
>NW_027155756.1:625-961 GCF_002600585.1 Cystoisospora suis | reverse complement strand
CGTAGGCGATGCGATGGTGATCTGCTGGGGATGCTCAGGGCTCTGGTGAGATGGATTCGCCTTCTCCGGGGCTGTCCCTCTCCCGATATGTCCCTGTAGAGCCCGTCTCTTGATGGTGGAGCTGCCGAGTACGTGACCTGGCCGTCCTTGGCCTTTGGAGACGCTGTTCGATTCGCTTGTCGGGATTGCGGCCTCTGCACTTGATGTGTGTCGGTCTGCTGCTCTCCCGTTTGCTTCTCCGGTTGTGTTCTTCTCCTTCTAGGGACCTCTTCGTCCCTAAAATTGATTGATGTTGCCCTGGGTTTGCGAGGTTTCTTCCTTTCCTTGCTGCGTCGT
>NW_027155756.1:0-178 GCF_002600585.1 Cystoisospora suis | reverse complement strand
CACCCACGAACCTCTCCATCTCGCAGCAGGAACGAGATTCCTCTCTATCGGCGATTGCACGTGAAAACCAGGGGAAAGTGAACAGAACCCGTCCTGCATCAGACAGGACTGCCAACGCTTCGAAACGCTTGCATTCTGGCTTCCGACCGCACAGAATCCGTGGGCTCCAGCTTCGCTC
>NW_027155755.1:0-288 GCF_002600585.1 Cystoisospora suis | reverse complement strand
TCAAGCTTCTGGTGAGCTGGATTCGCCTTCTCCGGGGCTGTCCCTCTCCTGATATGTTCCTGTTGAGCCCGTCTCTTGATGGTTGGGTCGCCGAGTGCGTGATCTGGCCGTTCTTGGCCTCTGGAGACCCTGTTCGATCCGCTTGTCGAGATTGCGGCCTCCGCACTTGGTGTGCGTCGGTCTGCTGCTCTCCCGTTTGCTTTTCCGGTTGTGTTCTTCTCCTGCTAGGGACCTCTTCGTCCCTAGAATTGATTGGTGTTGCCCTGGGTTTGCGAGGTTTCTTCCTTT
>NW_027155754.1:609-809 GCF_002600585.1 Cystoisospora suis | reverse complement strand
GCATACTTCTTCTGATACGCTTGGGCAAGCTCCAGTTCTCGTTTTGCTTGCTGGAGCTTGATCTCCGCTTGCAGCGGTAAAAGTCCGGCTCCGCTTGCCGTCGGAATGTCGAGCTGCCTGCAGATCGGCTTGGGTGGAACGAAACCATAGAGCAATTCGAACGGAGCTTGCTTCGTGCTGGAGTGCTGAGCGCTGTTATA
>NW_027155754.1:0-189 GCF_002600585.1 Cystoisospora suis | reverse complement strand
TCGATGTCCTCGTCCATGTCGGGCCACCAGAATAGGCTCCGAATGGCGATTCTTGTCCTCGACACTCCTGGGTGCCCTGCGAGAACATGGTCATGGAAATGGAGCAACACTTCTCGACGTGCCTTACCTGCGGGCACGCAGACTCTCCATCCAGGCTTGTTCCTGACCCACAGGAAATTGCCTTGAAAC
>NW_027155753.1:0-269 GCF_002600585.1 Cystoisospora suis | reverse complement strand
TCCCCATGTATTCACAACACGCGGATTCACAAACGAATTGGTGGCCCCCGTATCTATCAGGGCCATTACCTGAGCACTCCCAATTTGCGCGGGCACTAGCGGCATCGCTACTAACCCGGTATCCTTCTCTCCTCGGAGGGGCTCGCAGTCGACGACACTCCTTTGCTGCTTAGTCGGATGCCAACCCTGCATCTCACGACACTCCTCCGTTTGGGCATCGCCCGCAGATTTGTGGCTCCTTGAATTCTAGTGCCCCGCCGCACGTGGAT
>NW_027155752.1:841-962 GCF_002600585.1 Cystoisospora suis | reverse complement strand
AGCCGAGGGAAACCTACAATAATCGAAGAAGCCGGGAGAAGGCGGAGAAATCACCTAACTAGACAGCTCGAGTTAGCGAAAACGGGCAACAACGACCGCGTGACCGAGCGAGCAAGAGAGA
>NW_027155752.1:0-270 GCF_002600585.1 Cystoisospora suis | reverse complement strand
GGGATCTCTGGACCACCCCTAGAGACATTGTACTGGGTGCCCAGAGTCAAGCTAAAGGTGGGAAACTGGGAAGGATACCACCATCTACTTGTTGCAGCATTAGGGCACGACCTGATCTTGGGCCTAGACTTCTGGAAACACGCAGGATTGACGTGGAATAGCGCCACAGGCGAATTTGGTCAAGCCACACATCCCTCAGGGAGTGTGCAGACCACTGCAGAAGAATGGACAGCTAAGCTTAACGACTTAGCCCCGGGCCCAACCTCTAAC
>NW_027155751.1:8799-14466 GCF_002600585.1 Cystoisospora suis | reverse complement strand
ACCACTGCTAGCCATTAGACATGAAGGTAGACATCAGTGTAAAGAAGATGTCTAGATTCATATTGCTTTGCGAATAGAACGCAGCTGTTAGTTCAACACTTCTTTCCTTGTACACATTTCTGTCTGTCATCCTTTCTAATATTTAGCACACCGTCTTATTCGTTTTCTTTCTTTCTCAAGGCTCGACGTAAGCAAAGGGAAGCGTCACGAGTGAAGCCCTCGACAGCTCCTAGCGACCTCGAATTTGAAAAGTCTCTCAAAAAAATCGCGACCAAAGGTGGTACGTCCGTTTTGAATCTCTTCATATATACCAGTGACTTTTAGATGAAAGCCATCGTGTAGCACCTCTTCATGTAGATAGATAGATAGATCAAAGATAGATAGATAGATAGGTATGTGTGAATGGACTGGTATGAATGACTGCCGTAGGTATGTATGCGAACAAGTGTGTCATAGCTAAGTGTCTCTTATGAAGGACTTGGGTATCTCCGGAAGACGGTGCTCTTCCTCTTGTACGTCGTACTGCACTCAGATGTTTTTCCTAGGTACGTGTACATATGTGTATGTATGTATGTATCAATGCCTGCATTACTTCCCATACATACGTACGGACAGCTACGTTTCGTATGGAGATAAATATGCATAGAGAGAGATATATAGATAGGTATCCATCGTTATCTTTTCTGCGACTTGTTTACTCTCTTCATAAACCACATATATATAGTCATATATATAGGAGGTGTCATCTGCCATCTTCGGTTCTCTCAAACTCATTCGATTTCTCTCTGTTTCGTCTTTTGCATCTTGTGTACTCTTTTTTGTGCATGCGTTTTGTTTTTTCCCCTGTGAAGTGGTGAAGTTTTTTAATGTGATGATGAAGCTGAGACGTGAGTATGCGGAGGAAGAGAATGAAGGACGAGACGGAGACAGAGGAAGAAAAAGACAACGACGGAGAGAATCGTATCAGAACAGAAGAAGGAATAGAAGTCGTGGGATAGGAGCCAACAGTATCAATCTACAAAAGGTTTAGGTGTAAGTTGATCTTCACTCCTAGAGACAGTGCTAAAGAAGAGAGAGGAAGGCGGAGTCCCTACATATAGATAGATAGATAGATTAACGATAGATAGATTAAAGATAGATAGATAGATAGATACGATGATCATTCAACAGACATATACACTCATGCATATGCTTTTTTTACGTAGTGCTCTTTGAGACTCTCACGGCTTATATCTACATGTATACATATGCGCATATATATATATATATATATATATGTATAGACCCATCTGCGTATTGTTGGTGGCTTACATTGTAGGAGTTCGTTCTTCCGTCTTTATGCAGAGAGTTTAGGAGAGTGTCTCATTACTCAACACGAAGCTTCTCTTTCTGATGGTCGCTCTTCTTCACTACTATTGCTACTGTTACTTCGCGTGTGTCGTGGTCTCTGTGTGCATGCATAGAAGAGCCTGTCACTCATCGAGGCGCTCCCCGAATCAATTCAGTCCTTAACTTTTAGAGAGTAGAAAAGAAATGTGAAGAAGATTGTCAAGGGAAGATAGAAGAGAGAATGGAGATCCTTTCTTTCTCTCCTTTCTGTTGTTTCTACAGATCATGAGGACAGAATTGGTGTGCAAGAAAAGAAGGTCTCTGAAAGACTTTTCATCGGAGCTTGAAGTCTTTCATGGCGTCTCCAACAAAGACACCCATACTAAAGCTTTTCTTTCTTTCGCTGAAACTTTCCGGTCTTTGTTTCTCTCCTTTGCCTTCCCATTTTGATTGAGAATGAAAGTGTTCCTTAGTCTCTAAGAGAGGTCTTCTTTCTACCTTTCTTTCTTCTTTCTTTCTTCGCCTCTTGTCATGTTTCACTTCATTCTCTCCGATTCTTCTATATAGATAGGCTGCGTTCTTTTCTCTTGCGTTCTTCAAGTCAGATCTGACAAACTTCTGTATCAAGTTTTCCCCGTTTTTCTTTCTTCGTCGTGAAAAGCGAGATGGCTCCAGAATGGGATAACGAGCTGCAAACTCACTAGGTTTGGCCTTTCATGTGGAAAGGCTTACAAAGATCTTCCACGACCGTCAAGGAGCCTTTTTGGTGTTTCGTGTCTCCTCTGAGATTGCTGGGCTCTCCACGTACATATCTACGGATCTATCCGTGTATCTGTCGAGCTTATTTGGGCCAAGGAAGAGACAGGTCGTCGAGAGAAAAAGACCGAAAGAGAAAGAAGGAGAGACAATAAGGAAAACATCCTGTAGGTGATGCGTCTGTGTACGGAGATACGGCGGGGAGACGAAGGCTTACTTGAGTCATGAAAAATTTCCGGAGATCAAGAATAAGAACTTGATATAGATGTATATTTATGTATATGCATATGCGGCATTTTTGGGGGTGTTTCAGACAAAGATACTTAGTGAAGGAAGCACGTCCAAGATTCACTGAGATAAAGGGGGAGACGACCCCGATCATGACTTTCTAACAGGTCGATGCCTACAGGGAGTTGTATTACGATGCGAAACTCAAAAAGGTAGAAAGCAGACTCAGGTCGTTTTTTCTCTCAGAACGAGAGCGGATAGAGACGCTACAAATGTAGATGTTTACGAGGTGTAAGGAACTGTTTTTCTCTCTCCCTCCCCTTCCTCTCAGCGTTCTTGTGAGCGCTGACGTTTTAGACGAGAAGATGTTTCCTAAGGATCTCCCAAAGAAAAGTTTCTTCAGAAAGCAGTCTGAGTACGTGACATGCTATCTTTCCGTATGCTTCTTACCTATCTCCGTCCATAAAATGTAGACATATGGCGCGAAGGCTACCGGAGATATGTCATACACCCGCCAGCACACGCTACATTAATCTATGCAGACTCTTCACGTGTAGCCACCTGCCTACCTTCTTCCTTCCCTGCTGTAAGTTGTTGGGGCGGTCAAGACAACGGTGACCGTCTTCTTCCCGGAGTCCGTTTGCTTGTGCGTAGCTGGACCATTTGAAAGTAGCGGCAGGACCTCTGCAACGCGCATACTTTTGGCGATGCCCACTACATGGATTGGAATGCAGTTTTTCTCCATCCCTCTGCATCGGGGGAGTTCTCGTCTGTGTGTTAACTTTTTCACCGCGGTATAGTCGAGCATAGTCATTCTCTAGTTCCTCGACGCTTTGAAGAAGTTCCACCCGCTCCGGGACTTGCCTTAGGGCGGGTGGTACGGTGACGGAAAGACACTGGACTAGCTGCGGTTCAGGCAGAGAGTGTGTGCGAACCTCCGGTCCGCCCGTACGAAAGTGATTCCCCGGCACGGCGGAGAGACGTCATAGGGTACGACCTCGGTGAGGCAGGAGTGAGGACGAGAGAAAGAAAGACAGAAAGTCTCTTTCAGCAGTAATAGAGTGGACTGATCAAGTCTGTGAAGATGTTGGCAGCGAAGCACGCCTTACGCCATATCATCGAAAACGGCGGCACCCTCGGCGGAAGTCGAAGATGCCTGTTGGCGCAAGAGTGGAGATCACAATGTCCGGAAAATAAGGATGATCTAAGTGTGCTCGTGGCTGTGCGTGTAACGTGTTTGTGGGCTGAAAAGGACAAAACTTTAAGAGTTGCATCAGGAGTTCGTGACACTCGTGAATTTGAGTAAGGCGCGGCAAGTTGTTATTAAGGCATCACGAAAAGTCTCTTTTGCTTTATGGACTTGTCCTCTCGTGGTATGTGGGTATGTACGTTAGTGTGTACGTGCCCGTAGAGAGAGAGTACCTACTTGTATCTCTCACTCTGCGTGTGCAGATATCTTCTCTGTCTATGAGAAAATCTACTCGTGTATTCTCGTACGGATGTTAGAGAAACACTCGTTTTTTTTTCTCATACGTATATATGAAGCGTATGTGGTAGGAAGAGAGATCAGTAAAAAAGTTTATACGGGCTTATTTATACGGGTATGAGACAAGTTTTGTATTTCTTTTGAGTCACCTGCCCGCGGAGCGGTCGATTCAACTGTCTGGTTAAGTCATCGCGCTCTCCTGGTCATCCCCACATAAATGGAGGCACTCAGACTCACCGATCTAACTCTAATACCATACGCCTTCCCACATTCTCCTATCCTATGTGCCCTTAAACACTTCTGCTGTAACACTGAGCCGGAACACGTCCGGCGGTACTGCAAATTGCAAGAATATCTAGCTCCACACACTGAGTGAATAAAAGGCCGTCTGCTAACTACACGGGAGTGTCAGGAGAAGAGCGAAACGGACGAGCTGACAATCGAAGCTACGTTGTCGCTTCTATAACTTCTCTCTATTGCAGGAGTGCTAGCTCGTCCTGGCCCCCTGCCAGAGTTGCACTCCTCCAGTCACGTCATTTGGTAGTCACTGAAAGCTAGCGCCAACAAAGAGAAAGAATGTTAGGGCGTCAACTTCCCCGGTATTTAGTTCCCCCGTCGTCTGCTGTCGTGCAGCTGACAATCCACGCCCGTCTGATCTTCCGCCTGCACCCCACTGCCCGCTCCCTTCAGCATCGATCTGCCTTTTGTTCGTTTAGATCGACTGGTCGTCACCGGCACGACTACTAGTACTAGTACAACCGTCCTTGCGGCTCCCCCGTGTGCCCTACGCAACCCCACATGGACAAGACCAGCGCACGCGCTCTTTGAAAGACTACCCTTGCCCCTTCCCCCATTCGACGCTAGCCGGCGGACGACCGAGTGCGGGGAGGAGTAGGGTCGTACAGCCTGAGCTTCCCGTCTCCAAAAGTTGCAGTTTTCTAGCACGGGCCGTGCGGGCTTTTTATGTATGCAAGAGTCCAATGTTACGTTTCGAGATTCAGGGCAGGTGCAGGGAATGAAGCAGGCAGTCTCTTCTCCGTGGTAGGAGGGGAGCCGTGTGTACGTCGCGCGCAGTCGACTGATCGTAGCAAGGTAAGCCAGACGCACTGCGACTGTCAGCATCGGCTGTTCGGCTGCCGACGAGCTCACTGGAATCGACAGGGACACTGTCAGGGTGGACAGGGAAAGCCGTTCGCCACGGCCAGCCTGATTTGAAGACTGATCATGCCCCCGAGAGAAGGCACTAACGAAGAGACTAGTTTTAGGTCCTCTTCCTTTTATTTCGGTGCGCGCCTGCAAAACGCGGGTTCCCCTGCGCCGGTGTGGGCCGGCTGGAGTTGTCTTTTTTTCCGCACGATCGGCAGGATAGGCAGGTGACTGATGTACACCTCCAATACTACTTGTTGATTGGTCCCATTGTCTTACGCCACCGAATGTTGTAGGTACTGGCCTGGCTGGTCCCTTGCCACGTTTGCCCCCTCACCACAATGAAGTTTCTTGGCATCGTCCGCCGCGGCGCTGCCTTCGCTCTGGCTGGCACAGTCGGTCTTGTTGGGTTTTCTTTATTCACCGAAGGCCGGCTACAAAGCGAAACGCCTCTAACGTCCCGAAGACTTTCAACTGGTGCCCCGGAAGGCGACGGAGCGACCGCCACAGTCCAGGAATGTACTTCGAAAGATGGGGGGGTCAAAGCGATCCTGGATCTCACGCCTACCGTAAACACCGCTGTGGAGTTTCGATGTAGCGACGATTCCTCGTTGCACCCTGGAGATAAGGACCCGCTCAAGATTTATCACTACGACGCGGCGAAGAAAAGCTGCGACACTGCGAATGCAGAAGCTCTCGCGACTGCATTCACAGGAGCGACA
>NW_027155751.1:0-8794 GCF_002600585.1 Cystoisospora suis | reverse complement strand
CAGTGTACGCCTTCAAGTACACTGCCGAACCTAACGAAGACAAGCACCTTTGCTACACATGTAACAAACCCGCCGCTGGCTCCCCTGAACACGTCCGACAGGGTTTGGACGGAGAGGCAGCTCAAGAAACTGTGGCGTGTACCGTGTATATCAAGGTATCGAAAAAAGAACAGGAGAAAACGACGACAACCTCGTCGACACCGGCACCTACCACATCGTCAGGCGCTCATGCAATGCCAGCTGCCATTTTCAGTGCAGTAGGAGGACTTCTTGCAGTGGTGCTGCGTACATAACAAACCCCGATGTGAAGCGACTCCTTACCTGCATCCGAGTATTGATGCTGTCTTGTTTCTTGTGTGTTTCGACTTCGTGCTGATTTCTGAGCCGTGCGCGACGCTGTGAGGGTGGCGCTATGTATGTACACCCCAGGCAAGGGCAACAGCCTTTGTCTATTTTAGACTGTTCTTAAAGACGGGTGGCGTCTTTTGTCCTCCCTCATGTTCGTCACGGCCTCCAATATCTTCTTTCACAGCTCCGGATATACTTCGTCACGAGATTACTGAGAGCAGAAGATTCAGTGGAAATGCCGTCGCTCTCTCAATTCTTGCTCTTCAGCCTACCTCCTTTCAACGCGAACGCATTCTATTCGGGGTGCATAAGCAGCACGTCCATGCTGAACTATTAGAGGTAGCAGTGGAGACGAGGGTATTCATGCACTTCAGTTGGAACCTAGAAAACAAACACGCAGAAGAGAGAGATGAGCCCTAGCCTTCATGCACCTCTTGGCGTTACTCATTTCTATAAGGGTATGGGAAAGATCTCTTTTTTCAATTATGACATCCGATGGAGTTGCCCACCTACTTTCTTGGCTATATCCGAGTATAAAGTCCAGGCAAAGCCGAAGTCCGACCGATATGCAGTCTATCGTCGGAAGGGTAGGCACGACTATCCGGCAATACGTGTATGAGTACAACCCCGGCACGTAGCGACACAGATATGCACACGCATATGTGAGCGGAATGACCTACTTTGATTCCTGGAGTGCAATACGATCCCCCGGGTGCTATCAGCTGTAGCATAGCTGTCGGCGCAACGAGCAGGTTCGCCAGCGCCTCGGGCGGCGACATCCGTCTTCGCCCGTGCAGCCTTGGAGTGTCAAACACCTTCGCCGGTTAAGGTGCTTGTGTCGTCCAAATGTTTAAGGCCACCAGCGCTCCCCCGGGGGCCAGTCTGCCGGCTCATGACGCGGCAGGCAGTGAACTGACCCTCACAGGCGGAAGGGAATATTTCCCCGTTTAGTCTAACACAGTGAACTGTTCCGTGGGGAGTGGGCGGACTCCCTCGTCCGATAGTGAGCGTCACTTCGCTACTTGCTACGTTGCGAGGGGATAGACCGGCCTTCTGCTGCAGTTGGACTCACACGGCAAGACCAAAGAGCAGCGGGGGTCAATCAAACCGTATTTGCCGGCTCGTTGACCACACCAGTGAAAGGCGAACGCATCTTGCCGGGAAATAGCTGGAACGACAGCCTTGGCGGTTGCTCCTGTGCCACCTGCCCCCCGTTGCAAAATCGCTCCCTCCAGGCGGCGCCGCCTGGGCTGGGAGAGAAGCTCCATTCGTGCTGCCACTGGTCAGCGGCTACGCTAGCACCATAGGGGCTTCTACACTAGCACACTCTTGGCTTGCCGAGCACGTGTAGCGTGTTCCTGACACTTTAACGTCTATCATATCGGGCCTCAGAGTCCCGAGACGCCCTGGAGCTTCTGCAGCCACTGCGAATATCTCCAACTGCCAAGTGAAGCGTCACTGTTCGCAAACTGGATGTTATCCGAGCGAGCATGGCCAGTTTGGCATAGCCCAGTGCATAGGAGAAGAACAAGATGTTGAAAAAATCCTTATGTCTGTTAGCAAAGTATTGTTGTTTAAATACAAATATGCATACAGATATGAGTTATCTGTATGCATATTTGTACTATATATAGAATGTGTACGTGTGTATATGCGTATTCAAACAAGAAACCCACTGAGGTACCTCACACATATGACACGTCTGCATTTTTACGGGGCTTCTCCTGGCAAGTGAAGAATAGATGTATACACTTCTATGGGGTATCCGTAGGCGTTATGTATATATACACATATATACACGTTATGCACATAGAATAAAGGGAAAGTGGAATAAAATGAAGAGAAAGTGGTTTATAGAAACCTCAGTAAGTGCGAGAGAGAAAAACAGCCTGACCACAACGTTGTACCAGATGAATGCGTGCAAGGTATCAGCGTAGATGGGAGTCTCAGAGAAGCAGCAAATAGATCCCCTCAATTCCTCAAAAGACCAAGGAGAGAAGACCGAGGGATGTAGTTGTTTGGCAGCGTAGCAAAATGTCCTTTCTTTTCACGCTCTCCAGTTGAAGACGGCCTTCACGAGGAAAAGAAATCTCCGAGGTCACCCCACGAAAAGCTTCCTCAGAAATCATGACTTTCAAAGGTTGATGTCCATCCTTCATACGTATCTCCGTCCGGACAGTCTGTCTGACGTGGCGTGAAGTCAACTGAAGAACCGATCCGTCGACAGCACGCCGTACAGCGGTATACTTACTAGTTAAGGAATCTTACCTATGCAGATACTCCTCACATCACCATAATATACAATACACACTTATGCACATAGCTCGATATACACGCGTCGGTCGATGTCTAGTAGAGCCACCCTGTTTTAGTGAAGTGCCTCGCTTACCTGGGTAGTTCTTATCGTCCGGTGCGGACCTTCTAAAAACAAGCAGAGGCGAGGTATATCTCCCTCTCTTTCTTCATCCCACAGTATGCAAATGTCGTCCTCTGCCTGACAAACTTCCTTACTCCCTCTCTTGTCTTCCGACAAGTTACCTTCCGTGACATGTTTTCCGTTTGTGTAGATTATATTACAGTTAGTTGGACATATATATATTTACATATACATATGGAAACCAGACAAACGCTTTTTTACTATCTCCTCTGAGTGGCATTCCGGAAGGCGGCTTATTCGTTTGACCGATTCAGCTGTCTCGTGACCGCCGCGAACGTGGAGGAAAGCACTCAAACTCACCTGACTTCTCTGTAGTGCTTCTTCTTCTTCCTTTACCAGTGAGGCGCGCGTGTCGCCTCAGTTTCTTTTGTCCGGAATTTCTTTTCTTGCGGCACTTCAGAAAAGAGCTATCCGCGGGCTGAAATGTGCAAACACCATGACATTTCTCCCTTCCTGGCTGTCCGAGCAGAGGCACCGGACGTGTAGAGAACTTCTGTCCTTTCGTTGGAAGATGCTCGTTTGCTGCTTCCGGTGTGACTCAGAGATCACAGTGAGTGCGGAAAGAGAAGTAAGGGAAAGGTTATCGCTTGAAGACAGGGCAGAGTAGCAAATCTTTCTCCGCGCTTCGCTGCTCCTCTGCGTTTTCTTTCTTGGACTCCTCAGGAAAGGCAAAGTTCTTTAGTTCCTTTTTGCTGATGTTCAGTCGAAATTACAGACGCCCTCGCAGAGCTCAAGCAGAGAAAGAGGGTTAAGATTCTCCGCGGAGTTCCAGAGCACCAAGCGAGGCAGGTCCGCCAGTGCGAGAGTCACTAGAGTAGCTCGGAGCTGACTCTACTTGTTAAACAAGAGGAAGCTTCTCCGTAGAGCAAGGAGCCGGGCGACGACCAGAACTCGGCTCCCGCTCCGGACTACTGGGGGCTGTTAGAGGAGTGCTACGTCTTCCTCGCCCTCGACGGACTTAGTCCCTTCCCAACGTGATTAAGCGCCTGCTAAACGCTAGTGCGGACAGTGGCGAAATAATGGTGATCAAATTCTCCGAGTTCTACGATCCCACGTCATTTGCTCTCGCGGCTGACAGTCCACACTCGTTCAATATTCTTCCTGCAACCACCGGGCGGCTCCATTGACGGGCGGTTCTGGGCCTTCTGTCTCCTGTGTGGCAGACTGATGGGCCATCACCAGGACCATGGCTAGTGGCCCTGCTCGCCCCGGCTGCTGCGCGGGCAGGCAACCCCGCACAGGGGGAGTAGACGTGGGCCCCTGGGGAGAACTACCTGTTCCACTCGCAGATCCCCTGGCGTGCCGCCAGGCAGTCGCAGAAACCTGCCGCCCGCATGTGTCGCCATCGCGTCCAAGAAGTCCAATTTTTCACCACAGCCATCTGGGCTTTTTATAGACGAGGAGAGTCAGCTGTTCCATCTTGAACTGTGAAGCAATTCAGCAGGAGCACGTAGTCAAGCAAGTTGTTTCCTCTGCGTGTCACGTGCGGAGCCCTGTGCACGCTCCTGCGCGATCGTAGCGAGGTTACCAGCAGCACCGGCACTGCCAGCTTCGACTGTGCGGCTGCCGAGGACATTAGGGTTTCTTTTTTTTTCCAGGGCGCGCCTGGACACGCAGGTTCCCCTGCACGGGGGAGGGCTGGTTGGAGTTGTCTTTTCCTCATGACTGGCGGGAAAGGTAGATGACTGAGGAATCCCTTCAATAACACTTGTGGGTCGTTCAGACCGTTTTACGCCACCCGGATGGTATACTGGGCTCGGTTGTCCACTGTCAGCTTTGGCTCCTCTCACGATGAAGCTTCCTGGCCTTAGCTGTCGCGGTGCTGCCTTCGTCCTGGCTAGCACAGTCGGTCTCGCTGTCGGACTTCCTTTCTTCGCCGAAGGCCGGCAGCAAAGCGAAGCTCTTCTAGTGTCGCGGAGACTCGAAGAGGGTGCTACGGGAGGCGACGCAGCGCCGGCAGTCCAAGAATGCCCTCCCAAGGGTGTGGACCAAGTGAGTCTGGATCTGGAGCCAACCGCAAACGCCGCCGTGGAGTTCCAGTGTGGCGAGGGTTCGCTGTTGCGCCCTGGGGAGAAGGAGCTACTCAAGATTTATCGCTACGACGCGGCGAAAAAAACCTGCGACACTGCGAATCCAGTAACTCTCGCGACTGAACTGGCAGGAGCGACACTCACGGCAAAAGCAAAGGGCGGCGACCTCGCCGCCGAGAAATCAGTGTACGCCTTCAAGTACACTACTGAACCTAACGAGGACAAGCACCTTTGCTACACATGTAACAAACCCGCCGCCGGCGCCGGTAAAGATGTCCCACATCTGCGGAGCGACGAGGCTGGTAAAGAAACCTTGGCGTGTACCGTGTATATCAAGGTGCCAAAAAAACAACAGGAGAAAACGACGACAACCTCGTCGACATCGGCACCTACCACATCGTCAGGCGCTCATGCAATGCCAGCTGCCATTTTCAGTGCAGTAGGAGGCCTTCTTGCAGTGGTGCTGCGTATATAGCAAAGTCTGAGTGACGTGAGTCGACGCCGTGTTACCTCTATCCGAGTATTGCTGTTGTCTTTCTACTTGTGTCTTGCCGTTGCGGTGATTTCTGAGCCTTGCAAGAAATCTCTCCGCGTGATTTTATGTATATACACCCCAGGCAAGGACAACGGTCTTTGTCCATTTTGAACTCTTTAAGAAGAGACGGGTGGCGTCTTTTGCCCTCCCTCATGTTTGTCAGAGCCTCCATAACTTCTGTCCCAGCTCCGGATATACTTCGTCACGAGATTACTGAGAGGAGAAGATTCACTGGAAATGCCGTCGCTCTCTCAATTCTTGCTCTTCAGCCTACCTCCTTTCAACGCGAACGCATTCTATTCGGGGTGCATAAGCAGCACGTCCATGCTGAACTATTAGAGGTAGCAGTGGAGACGAGGGTATTCATGCACTTCAGTTGGAACCTAGAAAACAAACATGCAGAAGAGAGAGATGAGCCCTAGCCTTCATGCGCCTCTTGGCGTTACTCATTGGTAATGCGGGAACGCGGAAGATCTCCAGCAATTATGGCATCTGATGGAGTTGGTAGCCACCTTTCTTGGCTATATCTGAGTAGGAAGTCCAGGCAAAGCCGAAGTCCGACCCGATATGCAGTCTATCGTCGGAACGTTACACACGCGGAAACACGTATATAGAAACAAAGCCGGCACGTAACGAAATAAATATGCACACAGCTATGTGAGCGGTCTATACCACTACGGTTTTTGCAGTGCGCTACTGTGCCCTGTGCTATTAGCAGTATTTTCGCTGCCGGCACAGCTCCTATGCTGGGCACTGCCTCGAACGGTGCGGTCAGTCCCTGTGTGTTCAGCCTTGGGGTGGGCACGCAAAACGTCCGGACTTCACCGGCTCAAGAGCGTGTGAAGTCCGGACGTTTGCGGCCACGGGCACTTGCCCGAGGGCCAGTCTGCCCCCTTGTCGCGCAGCAGGCGACGAGCTCACTCTTGCTAGTGAACGGGGAGATTCCCCCGTGTACGCTAACACAGTGAACTGCTCGGTGGGGAGTGGGCGGACTCACTCGGCCGACAGTGGGGGTCACTTCGCTGCCTGCTGCGCTGCGGGGGACCAGACTGGTTTGCGGGGTATTTCGGCTCGCCCGGGAAGACCAAAGAACAGCCTGGGTCAATCAAATCGCATTCGTCGACTCAGTGACCGTCACGGTGAAAGGCCAACACGTCTCGCCAGGGTAATACCCAGAACGATATCATTACTAGTTGCCCCTGCTCGCTGTACCTCGCGTCGCAAAGAGCGCTTCCCCAGGAGTCGGCACGTGTACTGGAAGAGAAGCTGTATTCGTGGCGCCACCGGTCAGCGACTCTGTTACCGCCGCAGGGGCTTCTACACTAGCAAACTCTTGGCTTGGCCAGCACATGCAGCGTGTTCCAGGCGTAACCTCAATTACGGCATCGGGCGTCTCGGAGCCTCCATACGCCGCGGAGCCTCTGCAGCCACCGGCAATCTTTTCACCTGTCAACTGCAGTGCCGCTGTTCGCAGGATGGGTACCAGCCTGGTGAGCGCCGCCAGTCCGACATAGCCGCGTGCACAGGACCAGCTGGCAAAAAGCAACAGAGGTACACGAACCTATGAGTTATCTGCATGCAAGATTTGTATTATAGATGATGCACGTTTGCGTACAGTTATTCACAAACATGAAGCGCACTGAGGGACCTCCTAGGTATGCACGCGTCTACGTCTACAGGGCTCTCCCGGGTACGCGAAAAATAGATGTATACATGTCTATGAGGTATGAGGAATCTGCACCCGTTATACATACGCAAATACACACACATGTATCAACGTGGGGATAAAGTAAAGGTGGACTGTAGAAAGTTCAGTAAGCGGGAGAGAGACGAACAGAACGCTCGTAACGTTATACTAGATGAACGCATGCAAGGTGTTGACGTAAACGGGACTCTTGGAGGCAGAAGATAAAGTCCTACCATCCTCTCTGAAAGTCAAGGAGAAGAGACGAAAGGAATGCAGTTGTTTAGCAGCTCAGCAGAATGTACTTTTCTTTTCACGCTCTCCAGTCAAAGACGGCCTTCAAGAGGGAGGGAGACTTTTGCGGTTACCCGTGGAAAAGCTTTCTCAGAAACCGTCACTTACCAAGATTGATTTCCATCTCTCATATCTATCTCCATCCCCACAGTCTGTCTGACACAGCGTGAAGTCGACCGAAACCCCAATCCATCCATATCACATGGTTAGCGGTATAGCTAGTAGTCAGTCCTCACATATCCAGATGTATCTCATACGTTAATAACATAGATACACACTCATGTACGCGACAAAAGATATTCGGGTTGGCCGACGTATAAGTGGAGCCACCCTGGTTTAGCAAAATGTCTCTCTTACCTGGGCACTTCTCATCGTCCATCATGAACTTTCTGGAAACAAGCAGAGCCCAGATGTATCTCCCTCTCCTCTACTGCGCCACAGTACGCATTTTCTTTGCCTGGTAAACTTACCTACTTCCTCTCTTATTGGCGGACAAGCTACCTTCTGTGACATGTTTTGGGTTTGTGTAGACTATATCCGTAGGTACAGTTTGAATATATATATGTATATACGTGCATACATATAGATATCAGACAAACATCGGCTTTCTTTACTATTTCGCCTGATTCAGTTTGCGGAAGGCGGCCTAGCCGTTTGACCGGGGTAGCTATCTCGCTTATCGCCACCACCATAGAGGAAAGCACTCAGACCACCTGACTTCTCTGTCTTGCTTCGTCTTTCTTGCTTCCTTTCTCACCTGAGGCATGTGCGTCGTGTAACTTTCTTCTTTTCCAGATTCCCCTTCTTCTGATACTTCAAAAAAGAGCTTTTCACCGGCAGCCATCTTCATCACACTCACTCTCCCCGCTTGGCTGCTACAGTCATACACCACGAATTGGGAGTCTCTTTCATATACGTGTACGTGATATATATATATATATTTATACATATGAACACGCACACATAAGACGTAAACCTGTCGAAGCGAAACGTTTAGCATGCGGCCGCGGTGTACTGTCCAGCACGGACTTTAGCGTCTGGCCTCATTCTGCAGGTCCTCCGACTCTGTCAGCCCGGTGCAACGTCTTCGGCCACACCTTCAACCCTAAACCCTAAACGCAAACGAAGAAAGATAGGCGGCTCTTCAAGGTGCACCGAAGGTGTGCTGACTTAGAATTTCTCACACTGGCCACAAGAATCATGAGACACGGAAAGAAAGTGAAAGATAGAAGGCAAGACAGGTCAAAGATCGTCCATCGCTTCTTCTAGACAGAGCAAAGACGGAGTTTCAAGCAGATCAAAACTCACACCTGTAACGTGCTACGGCAGCGATACTAGGACAAGAACGGTCTATATGATATCAGACCAGTAGACCGAGGTCGTATGGAGGGGTATACGTTCTTAACCCCCAGCAACGGATTCTTTCCGATTGGCACTGTTCTCCCCTCGTCTCCCGCCCCCCCCCC
>NW_027155750.1:3396-4502 GCF_002600585.1 Cystoisospora suis | reverse complement strand
ACTAGTCCGTACTATCTCTTACCCCCTAGAGAGACAGCAAATGGCATACCCGCTCAGGGTGCACATCGAGGCTCGAAAAATGACCCCACCGGAGTAGGAGGTCGGAAGCCGAGCGCCGGTCCACTGAGATGCAGTTCTGGAGAACTCGTTACTAAGTCGCCACTCCAGAGAGAAAAAGTCACAATTGAGGCCGTTCACACCGCACCAGCAACCAACAAACTACCGCCCTCACGTACAGTAAAGGCATCGCAGTTGGTGTTGGTGGGGCGAACTGGGCTTGTCACAAATACGAAGATGAGGTATATAAATAATGTATATATATATATATAAATCTGAGTACAGCTATCTATGTCCATATATACACAAACTCCTCCAACTTGTGGCATGCAGGCTACGGGTCTCAACCCGTACGCTGTCCCACGAGAACCTCTTTCTCGTGTGCTCAGCGAAGAAACCCTTCTGTCGTCAGTTTTTGCCGCGTTATGCACTTTGGCCGAATAGGACGCACCCGATCTCTCAGAGCCCACCCTCCAGCATATGATGCTTAGGTCCTCGGAGGGCTCTCACATGCAAAGAAGTCAGAGCCACGCGAAGACTACGAACAGTCGGAGCAAAGAATTCAAACAGTCGAGTTCTGTACCGTCCATTCGCACCACGCTATTGCATGTCGCTCTCACCGATTCAGGCAGGATCTGACGCAACCTGCAACAGGGATACGGTCAACAACGATCAGCGTATATCACGGTGTAAACCTTTCTTGTCGCGACGCTGTGTGACAGCACATCCCAAAGGGCTGTCGTCGCACCAAACTATTTTCAGCACTAGCAGCACATCTCGAGTGCTGTCGTTGTCACAAACAAGAATACGATACCAAATTGTAGCAAGTCTTCCATACAGAATGAACACAGTTTGAGGCATAGCACTACCCATAATAATCAAAAGTCACCAGCAGTACATCCAAGTACTATCAAATTCAACGCAGACAACACACTGCACGTGCTGCCGGCACCGCCCATTCACGACACGCACCCCCCTAGCGCAGGTCAGGGCTCAGGAGCAATAACGAATGGCACATCCCAAATCGCGAAAAGCTTCATAGACTGCCA
>NW_027155750.1:2766-3004 GCF_002600585.1 Cystoisospora suis | reverse complement strand
CGCATAGTGAGATAACACTTCTTGCTTATGCATCCCCACACAACAACAGGTACGGCGTCATCCACGCCAGCGATAGAAAGCACATAGCTGGATGACGGCAAATGTCCAAACAGCAAGTCGCATTGCGCATGATAGAACTAGCGTGCGCATAGATAGCGCTCGAGTACGAGTAACGAAATGTTAGATATAAATAGTATTTAAGGATTGATTGTGCGGGGACGAGTCACAAAGGATCGTC
>NW_027155750.1:2230-2651 GCF_002600585.1 Cystoisospora suis | reverse complement strand
AAGGCGTTCTGCAGCATACACGCGTTACCGCCGAGTCACGGGCTCTTCTTGGTTGGAGGATTACTACACGCTCAGCCTGACAAAAGATGGTCACGACGCCATATCGTATGACATGGGAGCAGAAAGGGGTGGCCCACGTATCGTGCTTTGTCGTGCTGTCAATCCCGATACGGCAGGGAAGATGGCGGAAGGGAGGAGTAACACTGACATGTGCGAACATGTGTCGCAAAAGCCTTCCTTGGTCGACAAGAATGCAGCGAGCCATCTGGAGATCTGCAAACACTTGAACAGGCAGCAACCCTTGGCGGGGGCGTTCCGCCTGCAGACAGGCGGCGAGACCGGACCCTAACTCTCCAAAATATGGAATGCTGAACCCAGATACCCAGGCGCAGTACCGCGCGCTGCGTCTTGAACTCGCCGT
>NW_027155750.1:1603-1973 GCF_002600585.1 Cystoisospora suis | reverse complement strand
GTTACACACTGTGCCTGCGTCAGGATGCGAATGCACACACTATTGCAAGGGTAAGCACGTGACCGATTGTCCGTTACACAGTGGTGCCTGCGTCAGTCTAGCCGGCTCCTATCCAGCGAGGAACAGATGCAGCGCTGATCATCAGGGCATTTTCCTGGCAACCCAGTACGCCTGTGAGACATGAGGAATAACACGGTGTATTGTCGAGTGACCTCGATGAGAAGCGCGGCGGACTCAGGACAGTCCACTGGGAGCCAGATTTGGCTGACCATTCTCGTTCGTCACCGCCCCGATGTCATCTTACAAAAGAGACATAACGCGCCTAGCCGGAGTGACACGAGCCCCGTGCCCCAGCTAAGATGGTTACATT
>NW_027155750.1:0-1469 GCF_002600585.1 Cystoisospora suis | reverse complement strand
CCCTTCGTGGCGGCTTTCCGCCTCCAGAAAGACGGCCAGACCGGACGCACTAACCAGACGGTAGAACAGATACCACGTTGCCGGGTATACGCTGACGCACACAGATGGGACTGGTGTTCACCTATGGCCGAGTTTGCCTATAGCACTGCGCAACATACGTCCACGCAGACGGCTCGGTGTCCGGACATACAGGTTCCTCTCCCTCGAGGTGGTGTATGGACATAGGAATGCTCCTCCAATATCCCAACGTTATGAACATAGACACCCACATGCTGCCTGGAAGACTGCCCCCGAAACTTGCACTCATTTCTGAGCAATGGCGCGGCAATATACATAAAGCATAGCTTGCCTAATGAAGAAACGCGGTTCGTACTCAAGGCTGGTCAACAAGTGTGGATGCATTCACAGCATGTTGGTACAGACACATTAGTTTCAGATTACAAAGATAGGTACATGGGACCTTCTAGGATTTTAGCCATGATAGGAGAGTCGGCTGCGCGACTGGTGTCATCTACAATCGGAATGCACCCAGCATTGCAAGTGTTGCTACTTAAGCACGTGACTGATTGTCCGTTGCACATGGTACCTCCGCCAGCCGGGCCGGACCCTATCCAGCCACGAGACGTCAGTCATCAAGGCACTATCGCCAGTGTTCCAAGAAATATGAGACATGCCTCCGTGAAGGGGGGGGTAGGGCGGGGTAGCGCCATATGGCTTCGATGGGAAACGCAGTTGACTTGGGACAGCCTGAGGGCGTGACGACGCTGCCACGACCCCAAATGATCGCGAGAAACGTTGTTGTGGGTCTGGCACGAAGGCGCGGTACCCGTGGGACATTTTACAGCTGCGGAGGCAGAAAGCTGTACGTCATAGCATGCAAGGTGGGTATCCCGCGCTGCTCTCCACACGCGTCCGCAGCACTATACACTTACAGGGCCGACTTGCGACACCTTGCATTCTGTGCCAGTACACTACGTCCCGATCTCGCGCAACCACTGACTTCTAAAATCTCGCTTATCATTTCCGTTCGTCACCGCCCCGATGTCATCTTACAAAAGCCACATAACGCGCCTAGCCGGAGTGACACGAGCCCCGTACTATTTCTTACCTTCTGCAGCGAACAGCGGTCTGCCAGCTCAGGGAGCAAAGGTTGAGACTTGAAAAAGGGCCGCGGCTGAGCAATAGAAGCTCCGAAGCAGAGTGCCGGTCAGCTGACATGCAGATCCAGCCAAATCATCATTATTAAGGCCCCAGCTAAGATGGTTACATTGCAAATTCTGTTTGCAGTACCGTGCTTTGTTGTGTCGGCAATCCTAGTGCGACAGAGAACATGCTGAAGGGAGCGCTGGCACTGTCATGTGCGAACGTGTGTCGCAGAGGCCTCCCTTGGTCGGCAGGAATGCAGGGGGCCGCCTGGGGACGCGTAGGTCCTTGGACAGGCAGTAACCCTTCGTGGCGGCTTTCCGCCT
>NW_027155749.1:0-6786 GCF_002600585.1 Cystoisospora suis | reverse complement strand
CAAGTGTGTAGCCTCCCTGTCACGGCGAAGATCATGACGTAAAAGCACATTCTGCTGCTTCAAAACACCCGTCCACCAATTCGTGTCGCGATGTAGGACTAGCCCGGCCGAGCCAGATGGCTTCGAATGAGTGGCTCATGGCCGCGCTGCATTGCCCGCAAGAGTTCGTTGCTAGGCCCTCACAGAGACTTGGACAGCTGCCTCCGGGTGACTTACTGCCTGGACGGAAGTGTACCGCGAGCCGTCAGGTGGGGTCAGCAGTGAGCATTCCCGCAAGGACGATGCTTGCGGCGCGTTCTTGTTTAAAAACTCTCCACGGACTGTCTGTACGTTCCTTCACATTCCATAACAAGATAGAGTATTCACCTCACATTGCCAAGATCGGCTGCGCAATGACATTGTGTATCAATTTCTTTGATATATTTCTGCTGTCACTAGCCGTAAAGCAGGTGGACGCGGGATCGACGCCGGACCGGTCGCAAAGATGCGGCGGTATAACCGGGCGTACGGGACCACGGGGTTCGGCGTGAGACGAGAAGTGACAAAAATGATCGGTGACACAGCGACCCTTCTTCCGGGCCAGCCACCCGCTATTGCCTTTCGCGGATGACGGGTAACGCGGACCTGCCACAGCCCCCGGCTAGCTACTCGGCCTCGATAGCACCAGGTGGGCTGTACAGCACGGAGCAAATGAAGATCGTTGGACGCGGCATTACAGGGGCTCCGGTACTTTCCGTTTCTCTCGCTCAACGTTTATCTAGGCACGGACCGGCCAGTCATTTCTACGTTGCGCTGACAGCTTTTCGAGACGGTGCCGCCTTTCGCGCGACAAGACATCCGTGGCCCAGGTGTTCCATTTCAGTTCTGCGCCTGGGCTTTTCGATTTTGCGGGCAGAGGGGCAGCTTTTCTGAGAAACTTCTCCCTTGGTCTTTTCCCAGAGGGGGGGAAGACGAGTCTCTGCTAGCCCACCCTTAAGCTACGACGGCTCTGGCGCTTTGCAGTGGGTCAGGCGTCACCGGGTCTGGCCCAGGCGAGGACCTACGATGTGCGAGGGTGTCGCCGGTTGTTTCATAGCGCCCCCCGCGCTTGGAACAACCGGCGCTTCCGCGCCGAGTCCACGTTGCGAAACAGAGTGTGCTGCCGTGTGAGTGGTTACAAGTCTAGCGCGCGACAGTATAAGCAGAGCGACTGACTTGGAGGAAGTTCTCTCCGCGATGGTGACTTTAATGTGGACTTCGCTCCTCCTCGAAACCGGGTCGCGAGAACGCGCTTTAGTGGAGCAGTCTCCGTTCGAGGACGCTGGAGAACTGTACGTCAAAATTGAGTGCAGACAAGCGATAGAGAATCGGTACCGCGGCAAGGGCGGTCACTTCAGTGGATGCTCAGTCGGTTAGGTCGATTCGCGCGCGGCTTCTATGATAGTGACAGCTCGACTGTCGGGGATGCGCAGAGGAACACAGCTACCGGGCGACTGCAGTGGCCGGAAGACGCGGACCATCTCGTACCAGAAAAAAGCACATGAAGAGCCACAGAAAAGCTCAGCGCGTTTTCCGGGACATCACAGATACATCGCCCCCTGGCAGCGAGAAGGCTCAGCAGCAGCAGGCGGTGTGTCATCGATTCACTCTTCTTGTTTGCCCGTCCTCGTCTGATTCTGGTATTGACTAGAGATGAGTGATCCCAGGTCGCAGTCAAGTTACACTCATACTGTTGAAGAGAAGAGCCGCAGAAACACACAAGATAGTGTGCCAGGCCTGTTGCATGACGCCGCTCCTCCTTTTCGGGGGAAGGGAGGGGCCGGCGGGCCAATCCGCCTGGCGCGACGCCAGCACGAATCCGTGGTGTCTACACACCGCGCTCATGCCCGCAGTCTTTGCTGTATGCCATACGTCTTGAGAAGGAAGGTCTCTTTGTCACGCGGATTATCTTGAGGAAACAGTGTACTTTGCTGTTCGAGAGCACCCTACCACCAATCAGTGCTAGAATGTAGGACTTGCAGAACCGAGCCAGAAGACAGCTCACAGACGGCTCGTAGCCCCGGTACATTGCCCGCAATTAGAGGTCACTACGCGGCCATCATCTTGTCTACCCCACGCGATACCGCGCACTTGGGAGTTAATACTGGTGTAGTACAGGCAACCCGGGGTCGACCTCGCATTCAAAGGAGGCTGGCCTTGCCGTCCGAACAGGCCACAGACCTGATCCGCAGTACTTTCCATGAGTCACCCAGTTCTCACAATCTGAACAGAAGGTAAGTGCAAAAAGCTGTAATGTGGGAATGCGGAGAGGCGCTGACGCTGCGGCGATTGTCTAGCGGCTCCCTACGGTTCGTCGACATTACTCCGAGGCAGCTCTAAACCAGGTGCGACCTGGGTAGGAAATCGCGTGCGAGATTGAGGCCGGAGTTTTCTGGCACGGCGGGGTAAAGCTCCTGACCGGTGCGCTGTGTGGCTCACTGCCCGCGAGACGCGACCGACTGTCCTTGACGCGGCGGCTCCCGCCTCTCCTAAGCCTCCCCTGCAACTAGGCCAAGAGGGCGGGCCCTTCTGGACTAGTAGCAACTGACGCCGACGGCGGCAGAACACACACAACATACCTGTCAGGCTCCGCGTATCGCAGTAAAGGCCAGCGCGTAGTAACGGAGCATACGTCACTCCGCTCGGCAAGAAAAAGAGCACACGACACAGTATGCGCATTCGGCCTCCTGCGCGTCAACGCACTCGCGACTCTCTAGAGCACCGCGGACACGCCGACGGCACCGCCTTGCGGGTCCGTCACGCAGCGACTCCACAGCCGAAGCTACACAAAAAACAGGGCCTGGAATATGGACAGCGGTTGCTAATGCAGTAGCGTGACGAAGAAGCCTATCTCAGCAAAGGATTCTCATGTTCACCGCGTCGCTCGCCGGGGCCCGGCGGTCTCGCCGTTTACACAACGGGTACACGCGGCCGCAGCCGGACACCAGGCGGGCCGTCGACGCTGTAACACGTACAAGCTGAGAAGGAGAATTTTTCGTCGCGTCAAATATCTCCACAGAAAGGTGTGAACACCGTTTGTCGTAGCAGAGGCCTACAGCGGTCAGAGCCAGAAAGGAGGCCTTGTTTTGTCAACCCAGATGACGCCAAACTAGTGGTTCGTGGCTGGGGTACATTGCCAGCAATAACTCCTCACTACGCCATCACAGAGACGCAGACGGTCGCATCTAGAAGACTTACTGACTGAGCGGAACCACGAAGCCTCCGGTGACCAAGGGTTGCGCCTGTGCTGTGGTCACCAGCCGATACTGGAAACTGCGCCGAAGCCTAGACGGTAAGGTAACCCCAAACCCTAAACAGTTATCACGCCCGGACACAAAAGCACGGCCCTTCTCCCCACAAAAAAACTTTTCCCTTATCACGGACCCGCCTTTGAGGCAACCACCTTGCCCACCCCCGCTGTCACAATTGTTCAGTTTGGGGAAGGAAAAACGGAACAGAAACCTGGGTCTGTTGCTTCTCCTGGAACTGCACGCGCCAAAAGAGCTAACCGCCTGAGGTCTACACTAAAGCGGCCGTCCCTACTGCGCGGGCGCTCCCCTGTCACTTCTCTCGCCAAATTGTGACGTACAGTTCGCGCCGCCGTCGGCCGGAGACTGCTCCACGATTAGGCGTTCTCGTCACGAATGTCGCAGCAGAGTGAAGACTACGCTCCCGTCCCCGCCCCTGCAGAACAACCTCAGTCAGCTAGTTTGGCCACTGTGCCACGCGCTTGAGACTGCAGTCTGTCCACACGACAACACTTTCGTGGAATTGCCAAGCACGCGGCGACGGCGCGGACGCGCGCCTAGGCAGCAACGGTTCCCGACGCTTCAGCTCACGAACAACACCACAATCACTTACCAACACGTCCGCAGTGCTAGAACGCCTCAAAAGCAAAACGTAGCCCAAGGACACTGTCCGAAAGTAAAATCGCTGGTCCACTCAGTGCCTCCGAACGCTTCCCCAAGCCTCGAAGCTTCTCGTGGCGTAAGCAAACACGTCCCAAAGTGGTTGCCTACGAACGTGGGTCCGCGCCCTTCCAAACCACAGTGAAATTCTCCCAGACCTCCTGTACGGTCCCGATCACAGCCAAAGCGCCGCGCAACAGCATGAATTCATCGGCGAGTCCGCTCACCACTGGACTGTTGACGACTGAGACCACAGCAGGCTGGCCTATCCCTCCACGGCCACACGGAATAGACCACGAATATGAAACCAGGGCCCCACGAAAACAGACGGATCGAAGACTCTTTTTTTCACGGAGTTTCAAGAAGAGAAAAAACTTTCTTTTCAAAGAGCGTTCTCCCACCTCTCGCAGCAGCAGTTACAGGTGTAATACTGCAGTGTAACGCACTGTGCCGGGGGCCGCTATCTTGCGGTGCCCGTCTATCGCGTGACAGGGACCGACTCGATAGCTGGCCGACCATCGACCCTCTGGCCGCGGGCAATCAAAGGTAACCGTGCAAAGAAGCCGCTACGTCTGCGAAACGAAAAAATCCCCTAAAGCAAAAGAGAAGTTTTCAGTGAGGCAAAGAGATTCCGAGCTGCGGTCCGCATGCAACGCGCTGCCCCAGGGCGGCTCGCCAACCGCAGTCCGGGATGGTCTCCCCTCTTTTCCTGTCTTCTGCCTCGGCTATTTTGAGTTACCAAAAAAGAGGGGAAAACACACTCATACCTGGGAGTACAGCACTTACAAATAACGGAGAGGTGTGTTCTTGGTAATCTCTGGTCTTCTTTCTTTTGCGCAGAAGGCGCGACGGTCTTGACTATCGGCGCACGGTTAGCTACGCAGCTTGTCGCTAGCTAGCCACTTGATGAGATACCTAGCCGGCTACCTAGCTGCAGGTGGCGGTCCCGGGCCGGCAGCCAAAAAAAGACGGCGAAGGGACCGCGGCGGAGTACTGGCTAGCCGCAGGTCGGGTACGGGTAGCTAGGTCCGGCCGACCCGGATACCTCGGACCGAGCAGTCCACCTTGGGGAAAAGTTTTTCTCCTTTGTTCCGAGGCTACACTCAGAGGGGGTTTTCCAAACTGGAAATACGATTTCCCCTTGTGCGGCATTCTCCGCACTCGTGGCCCAGTCCTGCTGCGCAAACGATAGATCTCGCGACCTTGCGGGCCGTGTTGGCTGTGAACAACGGAGCTGCAGTCTTAGTTTCCTCCACACTGTGGGGTGTGTCCGGGAACGTGCTAGTTTCCCTGTGGAGAGTGGTGATGCCCTCGCTAGTGACCGTGTACTGTAGCGTAAATCCTAAATTGACGCCACCGTGTGATTCAGGTCGGGAGCTTCTCCCCGCGTCCTTACATCCTGGAAGCGGTAACGTCACTTGCCTTGGTTGTCTTGACAAACGAGCCCGCGCTCTTGCGCCTCTTCTTTTCCGACTCCCGCGCGGCACCCAAAGCCCTTTGCAGGTGGCACGGGGGCCAGGGAGTCACATGACCATGAAAAGAATGGGCAGATTACGGATGTCGATCACCGCTTCATAAAGACGAGGGCGGAATGCCATGCAGGATCCTTGGTCTTAGCTTTTTAGTCTAGGCAAGCAGCGACCGTCATCATTCTCCCATCAGGGCGAACCCGCTTGTGCCGGCTTCCGCTGTCCCTAGCAGACACCATCTGCTCCCGGCAACTGCGCCGTATTCAGGTGGCCACGGCGGCACCGGGGTTCCCAAGCCGAGAAAGCCTTTGCAAAGTGCCGCTAGCCGCAGTCGATACTCACGATCTAAAGAGAAGAGACACATGGAGACATGCATTGCACGAACGCTCGTTCACTATACGACGATGCAGCTTTACACAAGTTTTGCTCTGGTAAGGCAGGTGCCTGCAGAACAGTGGCGGAAGCCGCGCAGCAGTTCGCCGGGGCTGAAGAGCAGCGGCAACCAATAGTCGTCACTGGGTGTTCCCACCTGTACTTCACCAGACGTGTTACAAGTTACTCCGAACGAGAGAAACCCCGACTCGGCGGACACTCCCACGAGTTGCAACTGGTGACCGGTGCCGCAAGGGAATTATATTTATTTCCCTCTGTACCCCTGTGGAGAGAACACGCGGAGCCTGCTTCCTTTTCGACCTGTGACGTAAAGTTTTCGGCTTTTGCAACCGGCACTGTTCTTTTCGGTAGGCCCACTGCACACGCTCAAGCGCCAACCTGGCCCGATGCACGCCTAACTCGTGTTTTCCTATAGCACTGCACGGCATACCTGGACACAACTGTCACCCTTCGAGGTGGTGTCTGGATATACGGATTCTCGAGAATACGGGACACTGAACCCGGATACCCAGGCGCAGTACCGCGCGCTGCGTCTTGAACTCGCCGTCATTTTCAAGCAGTGTCATGGCAATGTACGTAAAGCACAGACGTACCAGGAGAAATAGGGCGATACGAAAGGAACGCGGTTAGCACTCGAGGCTCGCCAACAAGTGTGGTGGATTTACAGCATGTCAGTATGGAGAGGATGGCCTCCGTTTTCACGATGGGTCCTCAGAACCTTTTAGAATTCTAGCCATGATAGGAGAGTCGGCTGCGCGACTGGACTCACCGCCTACAATGCGAATGCACACAGTATTGCAAGGGTGAGCACGTGACCGATTGTCCGTTACACACTGTGCCTGCGTCAGCCTAGCCGGGTCCCATCCAGCGAGGAACAGATGCAGGGTTAATCATCAGGGCATTTTCCTGGCAACCCAGTACGCTTGTGAGACATGAGGAATAACACGGTGTAGTGTCGAGTGACCTCGGTGGGAGGCGCGGCGGACTCTGAACAGTTC
>NW_027155748.1:493-859 GCF_002600585.1 Cystoisospora suis | reverse complement strand
GAGGAGTGGAAAGGGGTGTGTGCTATTCTTAAGGAGAAAGGGGAACGAGAAGGTACATACCAAGCAGAACAACTGGAGAAGGGAGATAGTGAGGTCAGCGCTGAGCTACAGGCTAAGAGTAAGCTATCAAAAGAAAGGTGGGATGAAAGTGTCACAGATTACAGGATGGATCCGTAGAAGAACGCACACGCTCTATCCCCACGATCACGCTCCTCGTAACGGGACACGTTTATAAACTCCCAGGGAGCCGACGAACCGTCGATCCCCTAAAATGACTCGGGCTAAAGGAGAGGTCAGGCACTACGTGGCTGTGGCGGAAGGTCACAGACTACAGTAAGGCCTATGGATCACTCGAAAGAAAAGGCT
>NW_027155748.1:0-122 GCF_002600585.1 Cystoisospora suis | reverse complement strand
TCCGATTCACACACACGATAACGGCGGTGAACTCAACACCACGACACTTCCCCAGCTCCACTCATTTGATCACGAAAGCACTCGATCAACTCAATCTAGAGGAAATCACTCCCTCTCCACAA
>NW_027155747.1:0-343 GCF_002600585.1 Cystoisospora suis | reverse complement strand
CATTGAACACTCTGAGACTCATGCAGAAGGCGAGTTAGCTCACACACACACCCTCTGCTTATCCCTTCAAACACCTCACTCACTTCCCATCATGTGCACCCATAGCTCAGATCGTGTCTACCTATTCACTACTGTCCTTACCAGTACCTTCCTATCAGCGCTGTCTAGTGTCACGACCTTAATGGGACTTACTACACTCACGTCACTCCCTCCTATACTCATCCATACTGCTAGATCACTTTAACTAGGATTGTTGATCACACGGGGCAGAGTTGAAAACTCTGACACCTCTTCCCCCCTTCTTGAAGCTCCGCTCTCCCTCCTTTCATGCGGCCGTCACTCC
>NW_027155746.1:5983-6183 GCF_002600585.1 Cystoisospora suis | reverse complement strand
CAAGCGAACCGAGCGAGGGAGGCGCAGAGACGCCGGAGCCAGGAGACAGACAAGCCGAAGAAGGACAAGAAGAGAGGGAGAAGATTAATTGTGCAAAAAGGGAGCAGTTCTTGTTGAGGGGAAGTGATTTCCTCTAAATCGAGTTGATCGAATGCGTTCGTGACCGAATGTGTGGACTTGAGGGAGTGTCGTGGTGTTGA
>NW_027155746.1:0-5449 GCF_002600585.1 Cystoisospora suis | reverse complement strand
CGAGTCTATTTAGGGGATCGACGGTTCGTCAGCCCCCCTGGGAGTTTATAAACGTGTCCCGTTATGAGGAGCGTGATCGTGGGGATAGAGCGTGTACGTTCTTCTACTGATCCATCCTGTAATCTGTGACATAGTCACGCCACAGCCGGTCTTTGAGCAGTAGGGGCGGAGCAACCCAAGTCAGTCAGGATCCGGGCTTGAAATCCGTGACACACCTTCCCTCTTTCTTGTCTACTATCAATTCGTCTCTGTCTATTGTACTGGTTCCTCTCAGGCTTTCGGCCTGCTCGGCTTTTTATCTTATTTAGAGAATCGGCTCTTTAGCGCACGGGGCTCCTCGTTATTAGGCCGATCGCGGCTTTTGGTGCCCCTTTTACACTTGGGGGCACTCACAGTCGCATCAGGTGGTTCACGCTTGGTCACAGTCTTGCACGCTCTGTTCAGCCCTCTCGTTCGGGGCTGCTTAAGGTCCCCTTTTAACTCTACTCTCTGACACAGTTCGCAGCTTCTTCATTCACTTCTCTTGCACTAGAGGGTCTCCCGCGGCCCACTACTGTCTGATCAGGTTCATTCTGGTCTGGGGGGAACACTTGAGGCTACAGGTGGGGTCTAGAACACTCTTGTTTCCCCCTGTCTGAAGTACGCGGCAGAGTTGAAAACTCTGACACCTCTTCCCCCCTTCTTTCTTCTGGCTTCTTTCCCCTCTCACTGAGCTCTCTCCCCCGGCCCACTTCGATTTGCGAACGCTTCACATGAGAGAAAAAAGGAAGAAAAAGGTCTTTACAGCGGTTACCTTTCGTGGCGCTTCCATTTGTTCAGAGGTTTCCCTTCTTCAACACGATATCCCACGTCGAGCTCGGTGTACACCCCGAAAATAGTTGTACAGCGTTTGTTGGCACCCTAGTAAATTACCTTCTGGTTTCGTCCGTCCATAGTACTATATACCATCGTCTTTTAGTTCTCGGATCATCTCGGTGCTTGGAAATTCCTTGAACTTCATACTCGTTCCCATGTACTGGGACCTGCAGGCTAGTATGAGATCGGAGTCCAGATTCATCCATTGTCACAGGTTTTAAGGATACATGGAATACCGGATGCATCCACATAGATGGGGGCAATTGCAAGCGATAAGCCCATTGCCCCACTCTCGAAATGATCTTGAAAGGTCCACGATATTTAAGACTCAGTGCTCTTGAATTGGCAGAGCCACTCATAGGTAAGTGTGACACTTTAAGCCAGAGGTAATCCCCTACTTGGAATTCAACTGGCCTACGTTTTCGGTTGGCGTATTTTTGTTGTGTCGCCTTTGCCCTCTCTAACTCTACCCGCGCCCTCTGCAGAATGACTTCTGCTTGAAGTGGTAAGTGCTGAGGACGTTGTCGTGGGTAAGTTATATTTCCTACATACAGGTTTACAAGGGATAAAACCATACAACATTTCAAAGGGTGAAGCTCGGGTACTAGATCGGAGAGTGCTATTATATCCGAATTCCAGCATCGGTAAAGCATCTACCCATTTACAAGCATTTTTCCCACTCCCTCGGCGGTCACAGTTTGTAACGTAGGTATAAAGTGGGCCATTTTCGTCGACAATGTGTATGAAGGGTAAACGAAGGTCTACAGGCAGTAGCGTCGTTACCTCTCGCCCTTCATTCGGCTCTTCCGCCGCTCCTCCCCACCTTCCTCAAGACCTTCGTACGCGCCGAGCAGACCTTCTACCCAAGCAATTCAGCCCTCCCACACACCTTCCTAACCTCCCTAGAAGTCTCGCAACGACTCCTTGACTATCTACCTGGTGCGCTTCTGATTGCGACGTCTGCACAACATGCATGTCCGCCGCAAAAAACAAGATTGAAGGACCCGCTCGCAGGCACCTCACGCCGCCGTAGCTGCCACCCCGAGCCACTCTGTTCATAGCCCTCGCACTCAATAGTGTCAACAAGGAAGGCGGAGCCGTCCGGGATTGCACGGTCCAAGAGCGATACCAGATTGGGCTGCACTGGACGTTCTTTCTGCCTTGCGGCGACGCTCAGGGCAAGCTGTGCAAGCTGTCGGCGGCCTTTAATGTCTTTCGCAGTCTCCCAGTTTTGATAAAAATCAGACGCAAAATCACGGAAAAGGGAAGCCTGGCTCCCGCTAGCCGCACCCCCGGCTGCCTGCGCCTCGGGCACCTGTCCCAGCAAGGACACCCCTGGATTGTCACTCAAGAAATTGATTGCTCGCGCTGGGGCAGTGCCCCCGAGACCCTGAGAAGCTTTATCGCCCTGGTATCGCGTTCGCGCACGTTTGCTGTGTGGCACCTGCGGCTCGCTGACGGGTTCACCAGTCCATGCAGGAGATGGTAGTGTAGGCTCCAGAGGCATATGGCTGGGTTACAGCCCTTAAGTAGGAGATAGCGAAGGAGCTATCCATATCGAGACGAGGAATCCAATGAGGAAGTGTACACCGGCTCGCAAAGTCTTCCCCCGCAACGGAAGGAGAGGGAAGCATGCAGCAAGACGCCTCGCCTCTTTCGAACCCCAACATCCCATCCATCTCTTTGCTGGAAAACAGACTCAAGAGTAGTCTTCTCTTTTCTAGCTTCAGGAGAGGCAAGCGTCACCGGGAGGGATCACACCCGGTCCCGGCGTTGTCCTCCGTTCAGACCGGACAGGCTGCAAGAGGGATAGCGAACTTCTTTTCCTACGAGGCGACGAAAGCAACGGACATGGCAATGACCGCCACTAACTATTCCACTATGGATGCTTCCACTTTCTCTGTGCATATGTCCTCGCACGGCTACCCTGCCAGCCCCTCCGCGCGAGGAAGAACTTTGGCTCGGTGGCATCCAGCTCGCTGGCCCCCGAACCGCGTGGACGGTCTCTGTCAAACACACTGAAGCCCACCAAGCACTTCCCTCCGCCCGATAACCCATGCCGGATCTTCAGAATGCGTCCAAAAAGATAAGAGATATGAAGGAGCTTCGAGCAGGAACCCGATGTCGGACGGTTTGTGAAAGAGAGTCGGGCAGCTCGGTGATGAGACACATCGCTGTCTGGAGGGCGAGCGAAGGTGCTCCCGGCAATCCCGGCTCGCCGTGTCTTGTGGCTTCAGCGGCTCAGCTACCCCGGCGTCGTGCTGTCAGTTGTTCACTGTCGATGCTTTCACCAGTCGAAGGAGCTGGGGCGAGCGGCCGATGTATATCCAGATTGAAACACTTAGGAAAGGAGACTGGGAAGCAGAGCGTCCACGGCGGAGGTCGACAGCAGCATCAATGCAAGTAGTCCCGCAGGTGGATTCTCCCACCGTCACGGTCATGTTCTCTAGTCGGGGCGGCAAGGCCCCAAGCCACGTGAAGATGCCGAGTGGATATCTATAGTCGACAAGTGGAACTTTCGAGTTGACGAGAGGCATATAGCGGAGAGGAAAGCTGTAGAACAGGACTGCGCAGTGGTTGTCATTCAGTCTCTTGCACCTGGTTCACCTTGGTTCCCCTTCGCTTCTCATGTTTCGCTGTCATCCAGATAAAGTGATACCGCCATCGCAATTCCTTCGACACACGCGCGGCACGCACGGAGCCCTGTACTGTCGGCTTGCCTCTAGTCCACATCAATGATGAAAATTCGGACACAGCCAGTTCTCCAACCACTCCTCACCAATTCACTACGACACGGGCAAGCTTGGAAACGGGTGTCGTTGACGGACGTTGAGCGAATACGTGGTGTACCTGAGGTACGAAGCGAATTCCAACAGGGCGCAACCTCGGCGGGGTCCTGGTGCCTGAGACAGGTTGGCTAGGGAGGAAGGGCGTGATCTGCCGGAACTGTGACAACCATTAGGTCCTCCGTATACCTCGGGTCCACGACGTGCTCGAACACTGCCAAGTGTGTTCCCCTCCCCTATGAACTGGGAGTGGCGAGAGAGGACAAACCGGCGGACGAATGCCAATACCTCCGCTCAACGGGAGAAACTAGGTCAACCCACAGCGTGCTGACGAGACAGCCAGCGCTCACTTCCACACCGGAGTACAGAAGTCCGAGCTCCTCGCATTGGCGCTGATACATTCTCCGTCGTCAACTTCACCATGGTACACAGAGTTCAGTGCCTGAAGCCCAGAAACGCGTGAATAACTGCTTGCTAGAGTAGTTCAACTCGTGTAGCCGAACGGGAAGAGGCTGTCCGTACTTCCGACTAAGGAACCTCGAATACACCCGTTGCTCTTGGGCAGCCTCCGGACAACCTTGCACTCCCCGAGTACTCTCTCATATACGCAACGGCCTGGCATCTTATTTCGAGAATGCAACACCTCAGTCAAGTTTTCCATGGCCTGACGTCCCTTCAGCTCTGATTTTCCTTTCCTGGCTGGTGTAACGTGCAACTGATCGTTCAGCCTAAAAAATGCCTGCATCGACTCCGAAAACACACCATGCTGATACATGTGGTCCAGAGCAGGCACTTTGCCCTGTGGCACTCTGGGGCTGCGAAAGCCTACGCAGTTGCCGTTGCTTCGTCAGACAGTCGGGTGAGGAGAAGTCCTATCTGCTGTGGGCAACTGCGCCCCGCTTCAGCTCCAGATTCCTGGGAAAGGAGATACTTTCCGCGCACTCATGATCTGTACCAGTCCCCACACCATCTCCCATACATCCAAGGCTCTATAACGGAGTTATGGCATAAGTTCTACGCTTTCTCGCCACTTCCGACACCAGTAGTCTCTGCAGTCTCACCGGCTCGAAGCTGCCCGGACACAATGACGGGACCGACGGCTGCCGACAACTGAGCCGGCGTGCAAGCTGCATCAACAACGGACAGACGCGCGCCTCGTGCTACAACAAAGAAAGTGCAAACAAAGTGAAAACACCGCCTGTGTTCATCAAGTCAATCGCAGCGCCAGAGACAGGCTAAGGCCGCACAGTCAGCACCGACCTTCGCATGGAGGGCAATGGCAGGACGGCGTACAGAACAGGTGTTGCCCACGAGCGGCGCTCGTCACATAAAGCCGGGACCGGAGGCACTGGGCTCCAAAAAGCTTCAGTGCGACTCACTGCCACGAATTCAGATGTCATCTGTCCCAAAGACTACAGTACGCTACAAATTAGACAGGTTATTGGCTTGCGCGCTTTCGCGATACTCCAACGTATCGGATCGGCATCCACAAACGAGAAACTGGCCAAGTTGCATTCCCGTCTCCTCAGGCGTTCCAGGCTACCGTCGAATAAACAGATCCTGGCTTTTCAAGTGTGAACAACGGGAATTCCAGGCCTCTTGCCCGCGTGGACTCCGATGTGAATTAGTGTGAAGAAACAGTTCTCGATGGTTCGAGAAAGAGTGTTGTCTACACGACCGTAGATGATCCTGAGTGCGGAGCTCTCTACACAGTAGAAAGAGTCGCACGCAGCAGAACTTCCTCAGCTACATCCCTACAATCATACCGGGGAGCCCCTTCGTCAGCCTGTGCTCTTTCAGACGTATAC
>NW_027155745.1:33788-34309 GCF_002600585.1 Cystoisospora suis | reverse complement strand
CCCCCACAACAGAGGAATGCTCACACAAGACACTTGAAGAACCCCCCCTCCTTCAAGCATTTGAAGTCGAGACAACAGCGAGAAGACAGAAACGATACAAAGAATGAAAGCCGAAAGCTTCTCTCTTTCGATGAACGTCCAGCAGACCCTCGAGTAGAAAAGCAGACGCATATGCCCTCACTCTTTCTCTCTAGATCTCTCATCACTCATACACGAGTTTTGACGTGAGAAGCCACTTTTCTACATAGTGGCAACTTTCTTCACGTCTCTATATATGCAGATCTTCCTCAAGAATATTAAGCAAGCACGAGTGAATCGCCTTATATTAGGAGAAGTCTTTCCACCTCTCTCCCATAGACGGGTAAGAGTAGTAAACTGCCCTAGTACGACGTCTTTCTTGAGATCAGTCATCTCCTTCACCCTTTGCTTGATAGCTTTCTTGAAGAGGAGACAACGACAGAAAAAGAAGAAGTACTACAGGAGGCACAAAGAGAAGTTCACTTGAAGGAGAGGATGGAGAA
>NW_027155745.1:5017-33429 GCF_002600585.1 Cystoisospora suis | reverse complement strand
GACTGTACCAACGAGCTGCCTTCCACATGCCCCGCCGATCTTTCTCCTCAAGCGTCTCTTCTACAGATCAGAAAAGAAAGAAGTAAAAATGAAGAGAAGAAGAGAAACCATAAAAAGCGAGAGAGAAAACGAAACAAGGGGGGAAGAAAGCAGTAGAGAGAAATGAGAAAGAAGGGCAACGCGAAAGGACAGAGACCAGAAGAAAAAGAAGAAGAAAATGAAGAATGGAGGAGAAATTCATAGCCAAGAAGGAAGAAAGGAAAAACGATAGGACCATGAAAGCAAGAGAATGAGGACATGAAACGAGAAATAAGAACAGAAAGACAGACAGACTGGAGAAGAAAGGGCAAGAAGAAAGAAAGTTGAACTGGTCTGCATGCAGATACATACATATATGTAGAGAGAGAGAGAGAAAAGAGCGAAAGAGAGAGAGAGAGGTCTTGTGACGGTCTTCTTCTGATCTAGAGAAGATAGACCCAGCATTCCACATGGGAGAAAGACACGAAGAGTTTCCTAGTGTGAGGAGACGAAGCAACTAGCTACTACAACGACAACCTAGTGAAGAAGTGCCTTAGATATGCAAAGAGATAAAGAGATAGATAGACTAAAGATAGATAGATAGATAGACCAACGGTCATCGCTTTCTTTCTCTCTTTCTTTCTCCACAGTCCGGTGCTAGATATCATCCTTCTTTCCCTCTCTTTCTTTTGTCTCTCTCTCTGCAGCCTTTCCTTCACTTCCATAGGTACAACTTGCCATGCATCTGTTGAGGAGCGTATCCTCAAGAAGACGAGAGACTGAAAGAAGAGAAGGGGAGAACAAGGGCCACTTTTTCTGAAGAGAAACAAGAAAGAAGAAGTTGAGTGCTGACCAGCGAGACGAACCTTCTCTTCTGTCAACGAAGGTAGGCCTGAAGAACTCATTACTAAAGATAAAGAAGGGCCGTGACGAAGATGAAGAAGAAGAGGAAGAAGCGATCGATCCTCTCTCATTGCCGGCCTACCAGAAAAAGGGAAAGAAAATCAGAAGAAGAAGGATGAGTCAAGAGAAGAGAAGGGGTGCCTTTCGTTCCTACCGTCGTTGTGCGGTGTGTACATACAGCACATATGCATCTATATCAAGAGAGAAGAGAGGAAGGTAGTATATATATGAGATTTGTATCTAGCTATAAAAAGACTTGCATTCACCACGCTGAGCTCTATGTCGGCCATACACCTCACTCTATCTCTGCTTCACTTCATTCATTACCAAACCCTCTATTATACTTAAGCTGCGTCTCCATCTATAAATAAAGAGAGAAAGCGAGAGGTATGTATATGCAATTATATCTACGTCTATAGACCCAGACATATATATATATATATACAGATATACATATGTGTATACATGATATATATCCGGGAGTAGTAGGAAAGGATGCGAGAGAAGACAGAGCGGCGGAGATGATTTATCTATGTAGACATCTCGACTGTATGTGACGGGTAAAGAGGGTCTTCACATGGTACCGAAGAAGTCGAGCATTGAGACAGATCTTTCCTGGCAAGCTTTCATATATCGCCTGCATATCTTATCAGCTGAAAGTTTAGTTGAGAGATAGCTTTGTTTGATATGAAATAGGGACAGGGCAGGCGTGCTTGTGAAAGGTGGAGGAGAATGGCTGAAAGAACGTCTGAGGAGAGATAGACTATCAGCTGCTTCTAACGGACAAAAAGGCCTACTTGGTTCATACCGGTCCCTTTCTAAACAATAAATGAATATATAGACAGAGATACACACACATCGAGAAGAAGGATTAGATAGCTAAAAGATAGATAGAGAGATAGCCTAAAAGTAGGCAGGTCAAAGAAAGAAAGATAGATAGATAGATCTTCTTGTCTGTTTATTGAAGTAAGGCGTCCACACATACATATTCTATATAGATATATATACATACGTATTCATACACATTCATACAGATGCATACATGACTATTCATAATTCCATATATGGATCCCTCGTGCAAGTGCATTCATACACATACTATAGAGTATTCACACATCTCTCTTCATACATCTTCACACATGCGCATGCATTCAGATATTCACACCTAACCCTGTAGAGAGAAGTCTGTAAAGAGTGACGCTCTCTCACATCTCTCTCCCCCTATGATCGTTTCCATACCTTGAGCGAATTCGAAGAGGAGGAGAGATGACGTGAAGAGAAATTTTCTTTTCCTGCGTCTTCATCCTCTTCAGTAGATTGTCGACATAAGGCACGAAGAGTTGAGTAGGTCTGGACATTCGTATGCTTGACCTAATATAAGCCGAAGGCAGAAAAATCATGAGGGCGACAAGCATTAAAGAGAGAACTTTCCTCGGTTTGAGAGGGCTATTCATAGCACTCTCAAATCTATCGTAAAAAGCGAGAAGAAGCGAGTTTTCTTCCTGCCTCTCTCTGGAAAGTGTGTGACAAGAGACATCGATCATTCTTATTCCTGACAAAGGATCGCGGATGCATGCACGGTGTACAGAATGATAGAAAGAAGTCGACAGAAGCATATGTGCCCACTCCATGAACATACAAAGCGTCTGCGACTCACCTATGATCAGCCACACACTCCTGTCTATATAGACAAATATATGCAGAGTATATGCATGCATATATATGTATTTACGCATGTACATGTGCAGAGTATATACATCCACATATATAAAGGGGAAGAAGTCTATATGGAGGCGTTCAGTAATGGAGAGATCGTACTCCTTAGACCGGGTAGGGAAGATTGCTATACTTTCTCTGTGACATCTCTCCACATATGACCTAAGTCTCCATGTATGTATATCTATATATGCTATGTACATAGTATCTCTAGCTCCTATATCTATACAGATACATGTGGGTGCTATCTATGTGGAGGTGTTGATGCGGCTGCTGATAGAAGAAGTACCTGAGAGAGAACAGATGAGAGAATTAAGCAGTTGGTGGCGGAAGGGTCTTCTTGAAGAAAATCGATGTGATCCAGTAAAGCCTGCGAATCGAAGATTAAGATACGTTCATCCATATTCAAAACACCTCGGTCTCCTCTTCCTCCTCCTTCTCCTCGGCGTTCTATCTCATTTATTCTCCCTAAGAAGAAAGAGGAAGGTAGACACAACACGGACAGAGACGGAGACAGAGCGACACGCACAGAGACAGCATGGACTTTGTAGAAGGGATATTCTGCAAGATCTTTGTCGATTCGAGGGAATTTGAATTTCTGCTTCTTTCATGAAAGAATCCCCCTTTTCATTCCGCTAGTCGAGTGTCTCTTCCTACGGTAAAGACAGCTAGCTAGCTGTCGGTTGATGTCTAAGTGAGAAGAGAAAAAGGAAGGAGGAGAGAAGATCGACAGGAATGAGGAGAATGAGAGATATGGTCTGATAGTGAATATACAAGAAAAGAAGAACTGCGACGAAAAGAGAGTGGATAGTGACTTAGGGCACGAGTAGTAGGCAGAGATAAGCAGTCAAGCAAAGACCATCGCGAAAGAGAGTGATGTATAGAGACGGTATGTCGGGTGTACAGACAGTAGGAATCGTGTTCAGCGAGAGGGAGAGATGAACTCTACAGGAAAAGAAAGAATGAGGAGATGAGAAAAGCGCAGACAGGCAGAAAAGGACTGGAGCGAAGCAGAAGAAGAAAAGGCTTGATGACAAGAATAGGAAAGAAGAGATTGAATGAAAGGGAGAACACACAGAGAAAGAAGGAAGCACATACGAAGAAGCGAAAACGAAAGGAGAAAAGAGAGAAGGAGAGGAAAAGGGAGAAGACCCATAGACTGGAGAAGAGGAAAAGAGAACAAAAAGATGATACAACTACAAAAGAGGAAGACGAAGACTGAAATAATGGCGACAGTGAAGAGAGACGACCAAGCAAGAATGAAGAAAGAGAGAGAGAGAGAAATTATCGTAACATAACCCATCTAAGGGACTGTGGACAGGAAGAACACGCGAAGGAGAGATGAGCAAAGAGAAGGAAGAGATGAGCAAAGAGAAGGAAGAGAAGAGCAAAGAGAAGAGGCAATCCCATCTCTCGATAAGAATCTTTCTCTCTTTACCTCCTTGGATTGACCCATCGTGATCTTCCTCTTCACGTCGATCATCTTCAGGCTCGGGATAGCAGAAACAACATCCTCGTAGACCGCATGGAATATCGTCTCTTAGGTAAATTTCACGGACTATCTTGCGAATCTTTCCTCTTCTTGTCGCTTTAAGAAACGTAATTAGTCTTCTATTGTCAGTTCTCCCTCCCATCCCCCTTGTTTGATCATCTTCTTCTTCTTCATTGTCTGAGGTATCTGTCTCTTCAACTTCTCTCTCAGGATGGAGCCATTCCTGTTGTTCTTCCTGGTCTTCTTCTTCTTCATCATCCTCCTCTTCCTCCTGTATCTTTCTCTTCACCATCTTCTTCCCTTCTTCCATAGTCTCTCTGTCTCTCTCTCTCCCCACTCTATTTATCAGTCTATGCTTGATGATACGAATAGGCACATGCAGCTGTGGATACTTTGCTCTCTCGTCAATAAGCTGTTGAGAAGTTTTGAGAGACTATGTGGTCGCTGAAGTCCATACAAAGACTGGAGAGAAGAAGAAGAAGAATGATACTGAGAGGAAAGGGCTAAGAGAGACCAGTCAGGATCATCGTTGTGTTGAGCGAGCGCGTAGAATGGCTTTCTGTCGAGCCAGAGAGGCTTCTAGAGAACGCGAGGAAAAAGCGAGAAGAAAAGAAAGCAGGGGGGACGCAAATGAAGATTTGGAAAGAAAGAAGAAGAAACAAAAGACAGAGGAACATGTAGGTGAGAAAGAAATGAAGAGAAAGACGGGGGAAAAAATTTGAAGACGAACATCAAACAAAGAAGCGACGAGCTCCAGAGGGTTCTGAAGAGAGACTTCTTATCGACACAAGGGAGAAGATAGCTCGGATCAAAGACTTATCTATTCTCTGAGACCCTTCTTTCAAGAGGATGCGAAAATGCATTGAAAGAATGGATCAATCGATCGATCGATTGATCGCAGAAGCATGAGAAGCATGCACAAAAAAGGTTTCTCATCGATCCCCGACGAGTCCTCTCCGACGAAGGAAAGGAGACCATTCGGATGTATGTACACCTGAGAACAACAAAGAAAAGAGAGTCTTCCGCTAGATTTCTCGCTTGTCATCCGATATTCGCAGGAAACCGAGGAAGCTTTCTTGTCTGATGATCTCCGGAATTTGACAGAGAGCTTCCCCCCTCCCTACGCAAATGTCACACAGAAGAGACTCTTTTTTCTCTCCCTGCATGCGCGATAACTGCCAGCCCAGTCGACAACGTCGATGCTGTTCTCCCCTTCAGACGCAAGGTAGGTAGATGAAGATCGACCGACAAAATACCTTCAGGGAGTCCCAACTATTCACATCCGATATAGCTCTGTTCTTTCTGACTTGCTCTCTTCTTTTTTCTTTTCTTTTTCATCTCTTAAGCGGAACATTTGGACTTCTACACGTAGCAGATAGAGAAGAAAGAACTGCATGCACAAGGGAGAGGCTTCTTCTTTCTCTTCTTCCAAACAGACATCCTTATGACGGGTTTCCTCAGAAGATCGACACAGTGCTTTCTATTCCCCTAGCTTCTTCTTATCTCTCTTTCCTTCTGCTTTCTCTTCTTTTTCTCGGCCTTCTTTAATCCGTTTGGTTATCTTTCTCTTGGAGGTGGGTTAAGTGAAGATAAAGATACCTTTGATCTAAGAAGTCAAGTTGCTTTTCCTGGCAATTCTCTTCACTCCCTTTTTTTGCGATTCTTCATCTTCACCTTAACAGTTAAAAAGTTCTTTTTCATCTCTTGAGAAGAGAAGAGGAATGAGAAGGTGGAGAGAAAGAAACGAAGTCCTTTTGAAAGAAACGGATTGGTAGCTTTTCAGAAGAACCGTCCCTCTTCGGTAGCCTTTGTGTTGTAAGGAGATCCAAAGTGAGAGAGTGAATGGTGAAGAAGAAAGGCGGCTCATGAAAGAAGAGTGCGACTGACCATCAGAAAGAAGTTTAGGACAATGTATTTTAGGAGAAGGAGAGGTTTCAAAAGATGTGGTATGCGTTTCCTATCTCTTATTCACGTAGAGAACCCCCGCCCCTAAGGACAAATGAGGTGTACATACACCTGAAGTTACACTGTAGTTCGGTCTCCTGCTACTATCGTTTCTAAGAAAGAGACGTTCTTCAACTCTCGTAAACGTCGTCTTCTCACACAACCAGAATCTCTCTTTCTCACCATGGTGTCTTTATTTTCTTCTTCATCTTCATCTTCGTCTTCTTCTTCATCTTCTCCGACTGTTTCTCTTCCTTCCTCCCCCCCTTCTCCTTCTGATCCTGAGTATCTTGTTCTGTTAGAGAAAGCTGTCGAGACGTATCTTCCTTCCAACTATGACTTTGAAATTGTGAAGTCTTTACAGCGATTAGATCGAGAATGCTGTCGCCATGTTGCTCTACAGCTACCAGAAGGTCTCTTAGCTTGGTCTCTTCAGCTAGCTTCGATTCTTAAGTTCTTTTCTCAGACAGTAGAACATATCACAATCCTTAGTGACGTCACCTACGGCGCCTGTTGTATCGATGATCTCACAGCATCGATACTTGGCTGTGACTTTCTTATACACTACGGCCATTCATGTCTTGTTCCTACGTCACACACACGTGTCTTTCGCAACGCTTCCTCCTTTTATTCTTCTTCTCCACGTTCGTCAACAACCCCAAGAGAAGGACAGAGAAGAAGAAGAGAAACAGACAAGCAGGAAGAAGAGAGAAAGCAGAAAGGTCTAGGTTGTTTATATGTCTTTGTAGATATTCTGCTTGACCCTTTGCCTCTCTGTGAGATCTTGAAGTATAACTTCTCTCGAGATACAAGGCTCGCTCTTCTAGGGACAATTCAATATGCTAAAGTTGTTCTGGTAAGAAGATCGATGAAAGAACACATCAACCAACGAAAGAAACTAAAGGAAAGGATATGATACACACGTCCGTTCCATACATAGTCATAAATAAATTAAAGATAGATAGATAGATATTATACATGCATGTGTAGCTTTTTACGTCTTCTACTATACAATCGTGGCCGACCTTTTTTGTATTGGTTAATGCCCTCTCCCGAGTTCTCCCCCCACTTCACACCCTGTGTTATCTTGGAGATGTTTCGATCAAGACATCTCCTCGCCCTGAAAGAGAGACTTGCAGTAGACACGGTCGTGTCTGTAGAAATCCCTCGTGTTTTCTTCTCCTTGTTCGAAAATACGCATGAATGGCAGAGATCTTCTCCTCAACTGGGGGTGATGGAACAGCTGCTGTATGGATCTCCTTCTTGATCATATGTATTTCGATGGAAATGTCTGTCTGTCTATCAATCTCTTCTTCTTTCTCTATCACTTCGCATGTTGTTTCTCATTTCTCTTCTTGTCCTTCCTTTATTTCATCTTAGGCAGCTAAAAGACAGTTAGATCAAGATGGCTATTTCCTCGTACCTCCTCTCATTCCTCAAAGAGCTCCACTGACCGCTGGTGAAGTTCTTGGCTGTACAGCTCCGAAGCTTCCTGGCGGGAATCGATTGGCTAGACAATCGATTCTCGGCTTGGGTTGTTCTTCTTCCTCTACCTCATGTTGTACGAGCGGGGGGGCAGAACAAGGAGAGAGTTCTTCTTCTCTCTCTCATGTCCCTGAATCTACGTGCTCTACAGAAGGAATGCCAATACAGAAGAGATCTTCTCCACCAAAGGGAACTTCTACGGATGTCTGCAATCCCCCTTCTTCTTCTTCTCCCGGGCAAGAGACTTCCTCCTGTTGTTCTTCTTCTTCTCTTTCTTCTTGTGCTTGTCAAGATCCGTCTTCGTCATCTTCTGGGCAAAAGGCGTCTACGATGGAAATGCAAGTAGTCGCAGAGAAGAAAGAAGGAGAAGAGAAAGACGTTGAAGAAATTAGTAACGGCCTCCAAACTTCACACTTAGATTTAGTTCCACGCGCTAAGAATCGAAAGGCAGGAGGGGGAGAAGAAGAAGAAGAAGGAATCGATGAGGTGATTTTTGTCGCCGATGGGAGATTTCATTTAGAGTCATGCATGATACAGAATCCAGGATTAACCTTTCTACGATATGATCCTTTCGTTAAGGTAAGAGAGAAAGAAGAAGAAGAAAAAGAGAAAGAGTCTTAAAGGAGAGCTCTTCTCTCTTCTTTGTGTGGGATGTACAGGCCCCCTCTCTTATCTTCTCTTCTTTTTCTCTTAGCGTTTGTGTTTCTTTCATTGGAATACACAGAGATGAGAGGAGGAGAGAAGGCCGGTCTAAAGGCAGAGTAAAGAAGGAGCGGGGGATGGAGAGATGAGCTGCGAATCTGATTTGTATTCTCCACCTGAATGACAATAAGAGAAGGAAGAGAAGAGGTCGGGGGTGCCGATCCATCTAGATAGTTAGATAGCTTCTATGCTTTCAGTGGAGAGTGGTAATTTATCTCTTTAGGTGTAGAACCTGATCCGTCATCCTTCCGGAGCCTCCTCTCTCTCCAGGTAAGTACATTGAGTAAAGAAGGCATTCCTTTCCTCATTCCTCAGTAGTTTTCGTCATGGGCTTTTCCCCTGTACAAGAGAGATGGAAGTCTTCTTTTGGAACTTTGTGTCTTTATACTTTTCCCTCTCTCTTTGTTTGCTGCTTTTTCAGAGACTCTTTCGTGAGTCTTATGATCACGCGACTCTTCATCGCAATCGACGTGCAGCTATCGATGCAGCTCGAAGCGCTAGACACGTGGCTTTATTGTTAAGCACGCTAGGTAGACAAGGAAGTGTCGGCATTCTTGAAGGGATCTCCGAGCTCCTAACAGAACGGGGGATTCCATACTGTGTAATTCTCCTAAGTGAAATCACCCCAGCAAAGCTCAAGCCTCTTACCAAGCGTATCGACTGCTTTATTCAAGTAAGAGTGAAGGAGAAGGCTAGGAAAGTTCGAGAAAAGGAAAAGAAGAAAGTGCTTTCGTCGGTAGACATGGAGACATGGCTGACTGGCAAGTAGAGAGAAGGATAGGGAGGTAAATCCCCTCTCTGAAGATGCATCTTATCCAGAAGCGGAGTACGAACAGCGGAGTGTACATAAGGATGAATGACGTAGGGCGAAGAAGATTTCACTTGCATGTACCAGGCAAACATGTTGTCCGTGTATCTACTCCTTTCTACGCCCCTCACCATTTCAAGGTGCCTGTCACAGATCAAGGTACAAGACCTCGCTTGCCCCGAGGTGCATGCATCTCCATTCGTGAACATATCTATCTATATATATATATATATATGTATAGTTACAGGTAGAGACAACAGGTTTTCTCGCCTCGCCGGGGGGATCTTCTCTCGATCTCCAGACATGCCTTCCTCCTTGATTATCCCTCCACGATCATCCGCGTAAGATCCATGTGACCGTCCAGCCAGCGGGACAGCACAGAGGTTTGTTGATCCATAGCTGTCTTCTCCTTTTGTCTCTCTTCTTCTCTCCTCACCGAGAAAGGGTTGCCCTTCTTTGTGTTTGTTTTCACATCGATCAATTCGCAGGTTGCATGTCCGAGGCTGTCCATTGACTGGGGAGCTGGATATACAGCCGGTGGTCGCCCTCTATTGACACCCTATGAGGCGTATGTTGCCTTTGGAGGTGAAAAGTATTCTGATAGTAAGCTTAAATAAACTCACGTGATCGCATCATTGCATATATGCATGCATGGGCTGGTTTGATCCCTGTACAGCTGGAAAGCACGAAGATGCTTTGTGTGTGTATGTGTATGTTTGCCTGTGTGGGGGTTGGTGACGGTTTCTCTCCCCTTATTGCAGGAGAGCTTTAGAGATAGGAGCACGTAGGATCTTTTTCTCCAAGCCTCCCGGGCCTGAAGGGTTTCTGGTGTTGTAAAGATGAGATATGAGACGGACGCCTTCACTTCGATAGATTCAACGATGTATTTAGACAATACAGCGTATCGTTTTGAAACCTAGGATCGCCTGCATGCACAGAAGTCCAGCTAGCCCAAAATGCATCGTAATACTCATAAAACTTACGAATGCTGCGGGCTGTCCTCAGAGAACGTCTCGACCTTGACATATGAATGACACTTTTTAAGCATGTTTCCACACAAACCGCCGTCTAAAGATGTCATTTTCTGAAGAATCAGACAAATCTCTTCATCTTCAGTGAGGAAAAAGCGAGACTGACCAAGCACTTTTAGCTTTGTGATTCGGTCGGAGGTAGCGATGGATGATCTGAGTCGACAGATCATACCCCTCCGTGAAGGTGAATGAGACATCCGCCTCACGTCGTCTCCTGGAGCAGTACAGACATTTCCATTTGGTTGCTCTGTTATGAGAAATGCGATGGACTTTTCACCATGCATTCGCCGTTCAACGGGGAGGAATTTTTGGCTTGCACGATTCCTGTGGTGATAGTAGCTTTGTAGCTATCTCCTCCTTTCTCTCTCGGCTTGTCTTAAAGGGACATCCCGGGGTGTGCCTCGGATTATGTGTGTAAACACTTCCGAAGTATGGCGCGACGTATCTGCTTTCCTGCAGTTTACCCGATGGACTACTATAGCAAAGACGGTGGAGTATGGAGCAACTACAACACGAAAGGTAAGGGAGCGTGTGGCTGCAGACCAAGGGGTGATAGAGCAACTGTGTGCGTTCCGACGGACAGTAGTGTGGAAAAGGCGCCGTGTGGAATCCATAGCAGCATTTAAGGCTACGAAGGTGCCAGATGATCCGACGTTTTTCTTGAGGGCCTCCAAAGACAAGTCACGCAGAAAGATTTGCTTATGAGGGAGGAGCGTACGGTGGTGTATTATTGTCGCTGACTAAGCGTTGTTGGCGTCGTTCTCTCTCTCGTTGCGGTGGGAGCTGTCAGGTTTGAGCCAAGGGAATCATCAGTCAAAAAGCCTTTCGCCTTGGTTGCTTTCGACTGACTCTTGAAAGAGCGATTCAACAACGGGAACGGGGATTGTCTGCGTGCTTTCTGCGTCTACTTTTGTCGTGCGCAGCGGGGCATCGAAGTGGGAGCCTGGCACCCAAGGTATCTCTCGATGATAAGAAAGAACAGCTGCGTGCCCGACTTCTTGCTCGGCAACAGCGGCAAGGAGGCGTCAAAGCGTCACAAGGTGCTAGCAGGAGTACGGAGAAGCTTCATTTGGAAAAGAAACCTTCGTTAGAGCAGGTCCCTTCAGGAATCCCACACCGGACGCACATTGAGTATGAAAAAGAGTTAGGAAGAGGAAGACAGGTGTAGAATATACAATACGATACTTCGTTATCTGTGCGGTGCATGCTCTTTCTTCACAAAAGTCTGGTCGGTTATGGCCGAGTGTCCGTCACCTCAACCCCCGTGAACTGAACTAGCCAAAGGGCGGTCCGCGTCAAAACTCTTTTAAGGCACCAGACCGGCGCCTAGAGGTCTGGCTTTTTATCAGGCGCGGGTTGTCCGAGCACGCAGGGGCGCTTTCGGATCCCTACGAGTCCACGCTTGCGGCGGTGCAATGTAGGCCCCTGTACGTAATCGGCCAGAGGCACAGGTGCCATGAGGTGCTATTGTAGCGAGAAGGAGGAAGCTTGGAAAACCGGCGGCGGGTTCCTCCCTTCCGCCGGTTGCGAGGCAGTCTTGTTGCGGTGTGAAGCGGTATCGCCCTTCGAAATTCGCGTGCGCGCCCCGAGCTCTCTACCGCGGGATACTGATCCTAGTAAGGGACGCACCTCACAGCAAAGGAGCACAGACAGCTGGGGATCCGTACTGCACCCAGAGGCCTTGGAGGCTTTCTATTTCTCAGTCTCGGGACGGCACATTGTGTCTGCGGTCTCGCCGTGACTTCCCAACGACGCTTCACAAGCCGCCAAACTTTTTCGGGAAGGCACTTTCGTCCGAGGGTTCATGCGTAGCGACTCCTCACTGTGCACGCCTTATGGGGGCAGGTCTAAATGATCACGCGGGCGCGTGATGCGGTCTAGAATCCGAAAAAAGACTGCAGTCCCGGCATGGTACACACTCTAACGGTGGTGACTGCGTCACTTTTGCAGGTTGTTCAACGGTCCTTACAAGTTGCGCTGATTGTCGTTTATCTGGCGGCCGGCGCGCTTCTATTACCGATAAAGTTTCGTACAAACGCCAGGCCGCCGAATCACTACCCCCTGTCAGCCTGAATTGGCTGGACAGCCGTGCTGCACATTCAGGAACCAGGGGATCGCTATCCTGAACTGTGATGTGAAGGCAAACGCTACTATTTCGTCAGCAGAACTTAGTCACGAGGTATTCGCTCCGTCGTACAGGATGCGGAGCTTCCGTCGCTTTGAGAAGTATGCTCGCATCCTTCATCACCGGAAAGAAGCATCTCTTTACCTACCGGGTGCTGGGTCTTCCCGGAGGTCGGAAGTTGCTGCTGTTGAGGTTCAATGCAATCCCCCCCCCCTCAAACCCTAATCACACGGCGCGTGTTTACAGCGCACAGGTCGGCGCTGAAGGGCTGCTTTTCATGCACAAGTTCATGTCACCTATTGGCAAGCGGAAAACGGAAGCCGGTAGGCTTGTACCGGCCAACTTCCGTATGTGTCTGACAAACAGTCCCAGCTTCCCTATCGCACAGACAGATCCTCGGAATGACATGAGATTCTCAACTCATCACAGCGTGTTTTTTTTCCAGGTTCTGAACCCCCGACTCATGCTGTCGCTAGATACACGAGCACAAATGAACGCACACAAGATTTGTGCTGAAGAACTTCTTCGGCAGTCACTGACACAAGAAGCGGTGCCTGCATACCATTTCCCAAGCAGACGTTCTCCCAGCTGGCTCCCCGTCAGCGGTCATAGAAGGACGGGCCCTTTCAGTACCTTGATAACTTCCAAGAAGCCTACCCCGTAAGACGTTCTTGGCATAAAATTCAGAGGACTGGTCACCGTCTTCGAATCCTCCAGGTGTTACGCATCAGGGGTCACTGACGCCTTCATCACGCAACACTGCGCTTGACAGTCGACGGAATGTCTTCCCACATCGACATTGTATACAACGGAATCAGGCACTGCCTGTCCCTTCTGGCGACAGGAACTCATTATGTAGTATACAAGGACTCCTGAGATGGAGAAGCCCACAGGGGGCTGCTGCGACATCCTGGAACACGATACATACTATCAGAACCTGAGCACAATCCACTGACAGAGCACCGCCCTTGACCCTGCTTTCATCGCTCCCCCTGATACTAACGAGAGGCGGCACAGCACAAGACCACCCTAATTTGCAATCCACCCAGCGAGCATCTGGTTTTGCTTCAAAAATCAATCATGATGGACATCTTAGCAGACTGGGACGGTACGGGCATATCCCCCAGTTTGTTTCGAAACCCGCAGGACGCGGCCCCACCCCCGTGTGTTCTGGTAAGGTGTCCATCTCTGCTGCGCATAGAGATACAGCCGACTGAAAGCAAACCATAAAGATGCACTTAGCCGTATTTGGTTTTAGAAAGGGAATAAAGAAGAGTACCAGCAATCGCCACAACCGACCCAGCTGCACCAAGGGTTGTGACTGGGGTTTGAAAGAAGATTACAGAGGCGACAATAATCACCACACGTTTGAGGGTGTTGGCAACAGCATGAGTAACTTGATTTACCTTCTCCAGACATAGGTATGCTACCTCATTATACATATAGTACCAGAACCCCGAGAAACACATTTTCATTAGAATTTGCTGGCCTGTCCAAGGACTCTCCGGTCCTGTTGATGCTGCCCATACAGCGGCGGCCTTCCCACCCTCAGCAAAGATGGCTAGTGGGAGAGAGATGAGAGAAGCAACAATGGTTAGAAGCGCATACATGTTGGTGGAGGTAAGGTTTTCACCAACTTGCTTGCGATCGGCCATTGCTTTTTTCGCAAAGACAGCACGTGAGGAACTCCCAAGAGCGCTTAGAAGAGCACACCAGAAGGCCATCCAAGAAAAGGAAAGCTCGGTAATAGATGCCATTGTAACTCCTACAACAATAGGGACGAGAGACAGGTATGTCTGCCAGCTGAAAACTTGATGCAAAAACACGCCAGAGAGGACCGCAGTAACGACTGGTTCGGTCGCCTTCACAATATGCGTAAAACTAACAGCTCCACATCCCATAGAGATTACTGCTCCGATGTGTACAAAAAAGTGGCACAAGCCCTGAGGAGCTACCCGTGTAAAGAAGAGGTCTGTAGAATGGAATCGTGGAATAGGTCGCAGACCGGTAATCCAGCTAAACCCAAAGAATAACCATCCAAAGAACAGCTGAAACGTAGACACTGTCCACGGCAGCGGAAGCATATTCAGTGCTAGCTTGTTGTCTAAGTTGTACATGACATTCAAGGCATACCAAAGGACCAACAAACCACCGAACTGCAAATAGAAAGTTGTCTGGTCCTGCTTAGAGCCCCCAGCCGACGCATGCTGAGACTCAAGATCCTTGCCGGTCTGGCCTGAGGCCCGAGTTGAACCGTAGTGACTATGAGATGTCGAGCTGCTCAAACGCTTAGACTCCTCCATCTTCAGAAAGCTGGAGGCTACGGGCAGGGGAAAGAACAAGACGCGTGGAGGGGCGTTGTATCCAGGGAAGATGGGGTAAGAAGAATCAAGACAAAATCCGAGTGACCAGACACCTGTGAGGTACAGCCGTCGCTGCAAAATAAGAATCTCACGAGGTGTTACAAGATTCAAAAAGCAAGCGCAGAAAGGAACGACTACCGCCGGTGATTCTGCAGCTACCCGACCATCAACGGCTGCTGGCCCAGGCGTTTGAGAAGCAATGAGAAAGGAACTGGCAGAGATAAAACGGGTCAACGAGGGTCACAAAGTACCCCACAGAGAGGTATACACTCTCTCTATGCAGCAGTGTATGTCACACCCGAAAAGAGATTCACTAAGAGGTACTCGCGTCACATCAAAGGAAGGCAGAAAAAATGAAGATGAGGCCTTTCCTCTTCAAGAAATAGTTTTGCGCTGAAAGCCTGTAGAGCAAAGCAATCCACACAAGCAGAGAAAAAGATACTAGAGATCATTCTAAAGCCTTTCAGTGCTGCATCTCTCAAGCGACTCTGTTGGTGTGCGGCCTTCGACCGCCGTCTACAACTACGCCGTATCACCGCCATGCCTCGAACCGCTGCAAATTGTGGGCTGCGCAGCACACTTATGTAGTACAAGCCCGTGGTGTGTAGAACTGTTCCAAAGATGAAAGCAACCACGAGGAGAGTGAGGTGCACCGAGGACTTTGGTGTCTATGAGTTGCTCCAGACAGACGCTTGTCTTGCGGGAGTGCTCCGACCCCCAAGCAGCCGGGGCACTTCCAGCGAAAAGAAAGTCCGTGATTTCTTGACCTGTTGAAATAGTGGGCCGAACGCACATCTGGACAAAAGAAAGGGGACGCTTTCCTTTAGATCTCGGCCCTTGCTTGCAAACCGCCGGATCCAGACAGCCAAAAGTCGGAACAGGCTGGGTGTCTCTCCAGTGCGCGTTCTCTATTGTCCCTGGGACACTCGACGACTGGAAAAAACTAATCGCCTCGTTGTTGCTTCTATAGCCCCAGAGTGGGGCGTACAATGATGGAGACACGGCCTGAGAATGTGTGTGCTGCGAGACCTCTACCACTCTCAGCACAACACAGACGAAGGCACCTCGTTCTACACGTGCACAAAGATTCGGGTCACGTAAAAGACCCGCTCCGGACATCAGAAGGCAACGACACAGGCCACACCCTCCGTCCTAGCGGAGAAAACCGTGACTTTTATGATCTGTGCAGACACGGACCCGTCGCGGACATACCAGCACGACATGCAGGAGTCGTTGCCTTGCACGGCATCCCCTGGTGTCGGGGGAGTTCCTTGTTAGCGACCGGCAGATCTGAGAAAGGCAGTTTCACTATTCACCACGAAACCGCCGAGGGTCGAGGTTTGAAGAAAAGAAAAAGCAGGGACAAAAACACCATGAAATGCGGTGGAGACCCGGCGCACACAGTGACGATGACGAAGACACCACACCGGCAGCTGAGACGGGCCCGTTCATTGTCCACGATGTCTGGGCGCATGTAAGCGAATGGGGTCGCGGCGCCGTCGCGTCCAAGCAGAATACTCATACGTCCACTGTCACTCCATCCAGGGGCTTGCTGCGCTGTCGAGATCAATTACGCATACAGCAGTTACAACAGGTACTGGCATTCGCAGACCCACACTCATTCGCGCAACGGTGTACCTGCACATCCGCTCAGTCGTCCACCACCCCGTCAGCAGAGAAGGGCGCACATCTCGGGCAGAGACCTTACGAAAGTTCGATATCCAGATTTGTTTTGCAACTCAGGGTTTCCACCGGAAGAGACGTTTGTCCTAGGCCGTAGAGGAATTGCCACCTGTACTTATTATCACCGGAGTTCGACTTACAGAAGAATCTGAACTCGGAAACAGAGGTAACTATCACACGAGCGAGATTCGGATCCTGTTCGAGGAACTGGAGAAACTTGGCTTGCTGAAACGGTCGTGGAGCTAAGACCTCCCATACGACACCCCTATTGTGTAGAAAACAGACCAGGGAGTGGCAGGTACGCTTGCTAACGGGCGCAGTCTCACCGATAATGGGGACAGTTTCTGGCTCCTGGTGGCTTTCTTCTCTCAGAGGGATGTCGGGGGTAGCTAGAAAGCATCAAGGAAAGAGTGTCGCACCACTGTGTACGCTGCACCGACCAATAGTCATCCAGTGAAGCCTCCGGCTACAGCGGCTGTTCGGCAAGTGCTTTGCCGTCACGACAACGACAATACATGCCAAAAGAGCACAAGGTGACTACCCCATCTTGTGTCTGTTGGTGTGTATTGTCGAAGTCTTGGTGCATTTTGAATGTGGTGGGCCTTGGCAACTCCGGCGCGGAGCAAGATACGAAATGTCTCTCTGAAGCCGCGTCAGGGAAGTTTCCCTATAAGAAGCTCGAACCAAGGGAGACTACGTGCTGAGCAGGCTCCACCGTGCAATTCATGATCGAAATCTCTCCCGCCGTGAAAGGCATCCAACCTGCTAGCATGAAGTGGGTGGTTTCTATTCAGCGGAGGCTGTCCCTTGCGTCCTCTGCTGACCCATGCAAGTCCCTGATCCTTATGCCTGCAAGGCGCTGTGGGTGGCGGCAGCAACAGGCCTTCGACCTCAAGTATCGAGAGGAATTCCGTCAGAAGGACCCCCCTATGTGGGTAGTAAAGCCAAGGAGATGGACAACCATGATTCGACTAGACTGTTCTTTCACCTGGACCTAGCCTCGTACCTTCCTCGAAGCCTAACAAGCGGAAAGAGACAGCGCTGCGCGTCACGTCACCCCTGTCCCCACCGCCATGAATGTACTCGTTCTTGCGATACTAGCTAGCAACAGAATCATTTTGCTTGGATGCAAAATACGTCGGCTATGTAGAAGGCCAACAACTGCTGTTCCACCGTAACTCTCGTGTGAAAATATCATCGAGTGAGGTACTGGCGATCGGTGCACTCGAGCTCCGGCACCCTTCAAGCCTACGGGACAATCGAGCCAACTGCCCGGCATTGTGATGTGCCGACTGTATATCATCTGTAAGACACAAGGGTCACCACCACCTATCTATCGCTTTTGCGTTGACAAAGGCAGCTAGATGGCCGAAATATTTCTCGCGCTGTGCAGGAGAAATGAAACGCGAAGCTGATGAAGAGCATCCGTTGTCACCAACAAACGAAAACGCACCTCAAACTCTTTGCCATTCCACGCATAAAGTGTCACTCCAGTTTCAAAAGAGAATCCCACTCCACTATTAAAAAAGAATCTCCTTATTCGAATACCACCACTTACTGACTCCTATTCGATCACCTGCTTCATTTTCGGAAGAAAGAAGAGATCACAAAAGACTAACTTAACACTCTCTCTAGCCGCTACTACTACTATTAATTCAACAGCTCACACCATTAGAAGACCCTGGACTCAGTCTTCCGCCCCATCGATCGATCGGTTCTCATCCCTTCCCTTTGCCTAACCCCTCCGGTGGATACCTCACAGAAGAACCACAGATGGGCAAGAAGGCAGGCACATTCAGGAACACCAGCCGTGGAGAATTCCAAACAAGTGGTCTTGAAAAGAAACAAAGATCCAGGTAAGAAAGAACACCTTCCCTCACACCTCCTCACCCTACCAGTGTGCCGACTACAAGGAAAATTCTCCACCGTACATAGATAATTGCATACACACACGGGTCTCCCCGTCTACTCAAGGTTTTCCTTTCCTCTTCTTCGTTCGTAGAGCCGGATGGCTTGCTTCGTTACAGCTGTTTACAGCCCCCTTTCCTGTCTTTACAGTCCATCATCAGGCACAGGCTCACGGCCACCTAGATCTTCCGAGTAAAATGATTCTTCCCATGTATCTCCATCATTGCCGATTACCTTGAATTCTCGAGAAGGAATCGCCTCCCTGCGTTCCCTGTACAACGTGAAACAAACATATAGAGAAGTCGCTCATTCGAACGGCAAAACGTGCGAAAAAGCTATAGCGATATTTGACACCCTACAGGTCTCATACAGTCCCGTGGAACTCCTGCCTCCATGGTATACATAGATAGATGACCGGCTCGGATTTCTACTGTTTAACAGCCACAGCATAACAAACATCTTCCTTCTTATGAAAACAGGTAGCCCGGCGAAGAGGATGATCAGGTAAAGCAAGCTCTTCTCACTCTCTTTATCATCTCCTACAACGGATTTGACCTGGACTTTCAACATTGTAGACACGGAAAATAGCAGGCTTCTCAAAGAATAGATCGGAAATATCTCTCATTCATGCTATGATAGCCGCCAACGCTCATTCATCTTGAAAACTCCGATAAGGACCACAAAATGCGAAGAACACAGAGAGAGAGAGAATGCATATATGTCTATTCATCTATCTCTCTATGAAGAAGGCTAAGATGTTGATTTTTCTATCTTTCTCCTTCTTACCCTTCAGGGATATCACTTCCGGAATCCCATGCAGCGGCTTCAGCAGGATCACTAGGGAAGAAGGTTTCACGTGCGGCTTCTTCTTGCTCTTGTTTTTCTTTTTCTCTTTCTTGTTGCTGTTCATGTATCTTTCTCAGTTCTTCATCTTGATCTTCATCGATCCATTCTTCTTCTAAGCCATCTCCCCTCTGTCGTTTGCTCGTTTCTTCACCTGCTGTTTCTTCTCGATCTTGGTCATCCTCCTCCTCCTCATCGTCCGTGGCCCCCGTGAAGCTGTCTGGATCCGCTTGATATTTCGCCAGTTTCTTGTTCAGCTGGGCGATCTCTTTATTCAGTTGGAGAAGCTCTTCTTTCTTCGTGCGATAAGCTTCCTCGGAGAGCCCCATGGTCGCCAGTTCCGTTCCCGATGAAACAAGCAATGTCTCTAGAGCTTCTCGTATCACCCGTAGCTTTCGATTTCTATGGAGGAGCATTTCAGCATATTCTTCACTAAGGATTTTCTTCTGAGCTTTGAAGGCATCGAACTGCTGGCTGATAGTACTTGAATCTTTCAGCTGTAACTTCAAGAGAGCTAGATACAGTTCGGATAAAGCAATCCCGCACTTCATCATATCTTGGTCAAAGAGATACATGGTCTCTTGTTGTTCTTCTTCCGTCATATCCACTGTATAATCTTCAAGACATCCATGACGCGTTGTCTCTTCTTCTTCTTCATCTTCTTCGCCTTCTCCTCCTCCTCCTCTTCCTCGATCTCCATCGGTATCTGTCGTTATGTCACCTTCATCTTCACCTTCTTTCTTTCCCGTCCTATTCACTTCTTCTGCAACTGCTTTATCATCCGCCGTGAACGCTTCGTCATTGGCTTTCTCCTCCCAGTCGGTCATGTCAGTTTTCATGCGTGAAAGGTCATCGTCGGATAAACCGAGCTCGCCTTCTAAGTCCTTTAAACGTTCATCCTCTTGGTCCCCATCTCGAAATGAGCTACCGCCGTAAGTCGTACTGTTATGGCTGCTCCCTCTCTTCTTGAAGAATCCCCCTCCACCCCCGTTCACCGTCTCTGTCCCAGCTAGCTTTTCTTCCATGTCTCTATAGAAGGTATCAAGTTGAAGAGCAATCTTGCGACGAGAAGCCCTCTGTTTGTTTCTCAATTCTTTCCGTTTTTGCTCTTGAGAAGACCAATCAGCCAACTGCGAGAGATCCCCTTCGGCAATGGCCTGAAGAGATTTCTTATTCTGCTGGGAATCTTCTTCCATACGATGAAAAGCCAATCCTAATCTTAAGGCAAACTCAAGAAAAGACCCAGGGATAACGTCTAATTTCATATGGACCACCGCAAATCCTAAGGTCTCCGCCATCACTTTAATGAAGTAATTCCTCTCAGCTAGATTAATATTCTTATGTCGGGCTGTAAAGACATTCCATGACTGGCGCTTCGATGCAACAAGCTGGATGACTTCGTTGTCAGCGTCATACACAACTATAGGCTCACGTGCACGTCTCTTCTCTGATAGTCTAGCAAAGAAGCGGAAGATAAAGCCAATCACAGGCACCGTAAAGAAGGTCTGCTGAGCTCGCACGTTATCGAAGTAGGCAAACATAAGGGAGATAGCCACCTCCAATACAAACAGAAACGTCAGAACTGCTAAGAAGAGTAATAATACCATATTCACATTTCCTGAAAACCCCGATCCAATCATCATCTGAAAGATAGAAACAAAGCAGCAAGAGAAAAGGAGAAAAAAGAAAGAATGAAATGAGAAAGAAAGAAAGAGATGAGAGAGAAGGGGAGAAAGAAAGCGAAGATTGGGAAGGAAGTGGGAGACAGAAAGAGAGAGAAAGGAGAGAGACAGGATGATGCAGAGAAGATGACTGGGGAGGTGAAGAGAGCGGGAGAAGGGAGGGATTGATAGAAGCAAAGAGAGAAGAAGAGAGCTGAAAGAGCTGCCAAGTGAACGAATGACTAAATAAGGGGACTTTGCTCATCAAGAGTATAGAGGAACTCTCAATAGAAGAAGAAGAAGTCTCTGTTTCCCTGGGACAAATGCAGTCACCATCTCCATTCTACTTCCGTAACCAGAAACTCACAATAGCATGCATCACAAGAGACATACACTCCACCCCCCATACACCATCTCATATAGTAGATCTCTCTCTCCATACATATACAGAGATTTCTGTAGATCGAGTTGTAGAAATATAATGGCATCTACCTCGCCCTTCAATACACTAGATAGAGTCTCCTGTATAGTAGGAAAGCAACCCTTCATCCCTTTCTCTACAGGCTGATATAAATCATAGGGACAGCAAGCATCATCCCTCACAAGCCTACGAGACAAGAGGAGGTGGTCATAGGCACTAACTATCATAGACGAGACAAGAGGAGGTGGTCATAGGCACTAACTATCATAGAAACAAGAAGAAGGAGGAATAGTCTACCTAAGACCTTCAGTCACATACATTAGACCACCCTACTTTGAAGAGAAACTTCACAAAAGAAATGCTTCTCTCGCTTCTCCTATCCAGTGGCATGAGGAATGATATGATCCCACCCCCTGTCTTCCTTTGTTCTCCCTCCTAACCGTACAGACACTCAGCCTCTGTCTCTGTGTATGTATGCTGTTCATCTCTCTGTCTCTCTGTCTGTCTGTCTGTCTGTCTCTCTATCTCCCTCTTCCCCCTAGATCAACTCACGCATGCACCTAGAAAGATTCTCTGCGAAAACGCAAAACCTAGATACACTTCTTCTTCTTCTTCTACGCACATCCCATGAGGACAGTACACACTAACAGGTCTCTTGGTCTTGATCCTTCTCCTCTTTCTTTCTTTTTCGACATATGCAGCCAGTCCAGCACGTAAGAGAAAGTAAAGACTTACCGCTATAATGATTAAGGTGATCGTCCAGATCCCCATACTATGGTTTTCTAGTCTATCGAGAGTTAAGTAACTCCTGAAGAGAGACAAGAAAGAAGAAGAAAGGAGATGAAGAAAAACATGAGAGGCAAGGAGAAACGACCGAAATGAATGAAGACATCGACGTATCTATCCCAGAAGGGTGGGGCGGCCGTCACATGTCACTTTGTTGCGACCAGAATGTCTTTCTTTCTCATCTTCAGTGTCTATAGAAGTCGCCCTACGTCAGGTACACTCCATCATACGATATACTCTACTCCTATAGACGCGAGCTGCTGTTGCAGTATATAGAAGAAAAGAAAAGAAAGCAAGAAAGTCCAAGGATGTCTACAAGGATAAAGCACTTGGAATGAATGAAGAGATACACACCCCTTTAGACACATAACATGGTAGCAGCGTTTGAAGTTCTTCTAAATGAACCCGCACCTCAGCTCATTCATTTTATCTGACCGGCAACTCGGAGAGAAGACAAAAGAAGAGAGACTGGATGGTATGTAGTAAGAATGACACGAAGTGTATCTCTACAAGGGAAAGATGTCCCACCTATTCTAATGAGCCGAATACAGCCCGAGCCTTCTTTTCTGCATTCCCTTACTTCCTAAGCGATCGTAACCGACAATATGACATAGACACAATCTAACTAGATCGATCAATCTTTCTTTTCATTCAATTCCTATCCCCCTCTCATCTTCTTCACAATCCTTCTCCACACCCCTCCTCCATAAGAAACACACACACTGTCTCCTCTCCTGACTCATAAGAGCCGCTCCGAAGAGCCTATCTCTCTCCCTTCCTCCCTCCCTCCCGTCTCTTTCATTCCTTCATTCTGTCTCCCTTCGATTGACACATCTTCTTGCGCCTCCCTTGGGGTCCTCTTTCTTACCTTTTATCGAAGGGTTGTGTGGTGAAGTGAATGAGAAGAAAGACGACGGCGATGACTACGGCCATCCACATGCGCGATCCGTTCATATCTTCGGAGGGGACAAGGACGATACTTGAGACGACGATCACAAGGAATTTGCGTGCAAACACCACCATTTCCCAGTACCAGTATTTCTTGACGAATCCATTATGTAAGAACCCGTATTTAAGCCGAGTTTCGCGACTATTTAGGCTTTTGCGATGGGTATAAAGAATGAGAAAGCAAGATAGAGGAATGCCAATACTCCATACAATGAGCCCAATGATGCCTAAGGCGAAGAATTTGAAGTAAGGGCTACTCACACGGATTTCACACTGCACAGACATTGCTGCACGTAAGAAATACTTGGCCTGATGGTCTCGACCAAAATCGATGTAGGTACAGTCGAGGAGAGATAGCATGCGTCGGGTTGTCGCGGAATACACAAAGAAAAGCACGGTGACATAGATAGGAATCATATCTTCCATGAATTTCATGGTTCTTTTGAAGAGGGATTCCCCAGGTAAGGGAATATATCGAAAGATCATGAAGAGACGGTCTTCTTCATACTTTTCACGTAATTGAGCGCTTAATGTATACAATCCATATTGCTGTGTTTGCTTTAAGAGATCCAGTTTCTTCTGGGTCGATTTATGATACCAAGCGCATGCACGCCGTACGATAATGAACATAATTACCGTCGCAACAATAGGTAAAGCGATAGGAAGGAGGGCATAGAAGACCATGGTATAAAAGAAAGAATCCGAGAAACTAAGATTGAAATCATCCCTTAAGATACAGTCAACCGACATGAACTTAGTCCTTTGTTTCGCAGCTACCTGTTCGGTCACACTGGCTGTGAATTGGGTGACCCAGCCAGGTAAAGCTAGCTCATTGAAATCGAGAACCCCTAAGACGGAGATTCCCGTCATATAATTCGAAGCTATCTTAATCACAATGGAGTGAATGGATCGACGATTGAACCCTGCAGCAACGTTCATATAGGTCATAACAATATTAAACATCAAGGTAGCTAGATAATACACCGTTAGACACGTGATATTCCATACCATAGATGGACATGCGGTACAGATATCTCCCTTGGTAAAGGTATTGGTAAAGCCTTCTTTGCACTCACTACATAAGTATTCCGTCATAGTTTCTGAACACTCCCCTTTGATTAAGCATGCTTTTCTAATAGGGCATTCTGTGAATTGCCAGTCATTAGGCGATTCTAGAGATTCCTTTAACTTATTCAAAAAGTATCCCTCTTGTGCATACGGCTTCACATGATCTGCTGATGTGATATAGACGAAACTAGGGTCTTCTAGAAGCTTCATACGAGCTTCATCTAACAAACCTCCCGCACAAATCGCTCCTACAGGACATGTATGACAAGCCTCAGCAGCAAAGTATGTCCCCTCTTCACAGAAACACTGAGACTGCGACTGCGCCCCAGGCAAGCTGGTAGATGACGTCCCACATAGACCATTGCATGTCGCATCTTGGACAGATGTCTTATAGGTGCCGGGTGAACAGGGCTCGCAAAACTTCTCATTCTTCTCTTCATTGATTGAATCAAAAGCAAAGCCGCGATCGCATTTACCTGAAGAGTTTCAAAGAAAGAAAAGAACAGGGGGAAGAGGGGCATGATAGGAAGAAAGGCAGAGAGAGAGAGGTCGGATGGAGGGATGAAGAGGATAGAGTGACAGTGATCACGATGATATAAGGGTGATAAAGGGAAATGGATCGACTCGATAGATAGAGAGATAGATAGCGGGAGGACAGAAAGATACAAAATAGACAGATTAAACGTAGATTACAGAGAGGTTGAGGTTAGACAGATTCAAATTAGATACATAGATAGATAGTTCCCGATAAAGGAATTCCTAGTATTGTTTTTTTACACACACGCCTCTCTCATAGAATATCATAAAGATATCTTAATTCATAGAAGATATATGCTAGAAAGAAACCCCTGCGCTGAGCCATCCATTCTATACGAAAGTCAACCTAGGGCGGTAGGAAAGGCTTGCCTTAGAGAAGTCTTCACGTCTCTACTTGGATCCACACACCCACAGTTTCGCCACACACACACACCCCTCCATCAACACACACGGGTCTACTAGGGTGAAATCAATCAAATCACTCACGAACTAACGAGCTGTCTGTACGGAAAAAGATGTCCAGTTCATGAAAAATACAGTTAGATAGATAAATTAAAGATAGATAGATTAAAAATAGATAGATAGATTGAAGATAGATAGATAGAGGTAGGGTGAGAGTGGTGGGCTTACAGTCATCGAGTGACCAGGGTGTGTCGTATCCGGCTGTGATTCTTGTATTGACAGGGCAGGGCTGTGGTTCGACAGGTTTTTTTCCATTCACACAATTGGGTTCATCGTCTTTGCATACCACTTCACCTCCTGGGCAATACTTGAGAGAGTCACTGCATGCAACGCATTCAGCTAATTTCATATCGTAGTAGTATCCCCTCGTACATAGGCACTGAGCCGCTGAGTTGGCCCCCGTCTGTTCTGTTCCGGAGTTCTCACTACATATCTTACACACGTCATTCCCCACCCAGTCTTTGTAGCTATTCGCTGGGCAGGGCCTACACTGAACGACATCTCCTGTATTCATCTGACTGTTGAGTTTATAGAAGCCTTTGTCACACACGCAATCAGCCACAGATGCACTTCGGTTTCCGGTAGTATTGGTTTCTGAGGGGCACTTCACAGGAGACACGAGATTCCCTGTTAACGAATCACGACCTCCCGGACAGTAATAGCCCACAGGGCATTCCTGAAGCACACAAAACCCACACACACAAAGACATAGACTGCTGAGTAGACTGCTGAGTAGATAGATCAAAGATAGATGGATTGATTGATTGATTGAAGATAGACAGGACGCCATTATACCTTAGGAGGGAGTCGGGGGGACAAGCACTACAGTGCCACGAGGGTTGATGCATGTGAGAAAGACGAGGGAAAAAAGGAGGTGTGAAGTGAAAAGTGCAGCAGTAACTATAGAGTAGATCAAAAGTATGGAGAGAGGGAGAAAGGATTTTAAGCAGGGACTTCGTTGAAAAAAGCAAAGGCAGTCCATTTCTTGCAATCTTCGGCCAAGACAAAGGAGGAGGTAAGCTCTACATTCCTATCTATCTCTCTATGTATCTATCTACCTATCTCCCTCTATCTCTACCTAGAAGAAGAATAGGATGAGGACTTACTTCACATCGGTTCGTTGAAGTATCGAAATGATATCCGGGTGTACAGACACAATCTTGCAAAGAGACGTTTCCTGTATCGACTGTTGAACTTCCTGCTGGGCACTTGTAGCCGGGGCTGTTAGAAAGAACCTCCTTGAATTCTCCTACACGTGTTTCACGACAGACGATGAAGGATGTGGACTGATCGACATAGTAAAACTCATACCCCGGCTCGCACCTACGAAAACGGACAAGACAGGGCCAAGAAGGAGAAGAAGAAGAAAACTGAGATGTCATCCGATTCCCCACCCTAACATATAACGACTGCCACACGAAAGGGACAGGCATAGAAAGACTCCTTCACGTTCAATCTGACTATGTGTATCTATAGAGAGAAAGAGAGAAAGATACTTGTCTTCTCGACAGATGGCGACAGGTTGCGAAGTCGTGATCTCCAGCGATATGGATGTATACTTCGTAGGGGCAGGTGTACGTACATACAGCATCTTCAGTGGACAGACATAGGGGGCGGGATAAAGAAAGAAGGACAACTAGAAGCATTCAGCTCCCTTTATCAATCCGTTAGGGCAATGCCACTCATGAAAAGACCTTTCTCTCTCGCTCTCTCTTTCCACTGTTTTTTCCACATATATCTATATACCCCATGCATCTCGGAAAAACCACCGCCGTCTTCTCCCCTTGCAGTTCCCCCCTTTCTTCTTCTTTCTTCTCTACCTCTTCAACTATCTCCTCGTCCGACTCCATTCCTTCACAAGCACCATCCCCCCCCTATATGACGAACCCTAAACTTCCTCCTTTCCTCGTTTCTTTTTCTCCTCTTCTTTCTTCATCTTAGCATTCGTCTTCTTTCAACTGTCTTCGTCGTGTCTTCTTCTGACTTACATGCACTTGAAGGGGTGCGCATTATCCGTATTAGGAGGCACCGTGAGGGTATGCGCTGGACAGGGTGTCTTGGCGCCCGCATAAGGGGCAAGCGCAGAGATAGGCGTTTCTGATCCAACGCAAAAGTGATTGTCCGTGCATTCTCCGCAAGGAAGATCGACATTTCCTGTCTGAAAGTATCCTGGTAAACATAACTCGCAATCCGCTTTGGAACGAACGACGTCTGTAGCGGCAAACGAATTCTTAGGGCAGGGGGTGCATGCATGAGCTCCCAGACTATCTTTATAGTACGTTCGACCGCATGGGACGCAGATTTGCGAATTCGAGAGATTGGCGTATTCCGGGTTCTGTTTTAGCCAAGATCTTAACTGCGATTCTCCTGTACTCGGATCAGAGAATTTTGATGGATCGGCCGGGGTATAGCCTTCTTCACATACACACGCATCTAATGATGTCGCCACAAATTCCGTATCATTCAGCGGATTTGTGCTTGTATGGAGAGGACAGGAAAGCTTCTTCGCTTCATAACCCCCTAAAGAATAAAAGCCTTTCTCCACGGCCGTACACTCCTCCTCACCAGAGCTCCCACTCACAAAATAGTAACCCGGCTCACTGAGAAAAGAAAGAAAGAAAGAAAGAAAGAGTGAGAAAGAAAGAGTGAGAAAGAAAGAGATGAGAAAGAGTGAGAAAGAAAGAAAGAAAGAGTGAGAAAGAAAGAGTGAGAAAGAAAGAGTGAGAAAGAGTGAGAAAGAGTGAGAAAGAAAGAGTGAGAAAGAAAGAGTGAGAAAGAAAGGAGATGAGAAAGAAAGAAAAACAGAAAGATGAAAAGGCACCTCTCTATGTATGTGTTGAAGATGGATGTGTCGGGATGAATATGCATGGGGACATGTGTGTATGTATATGTATATACATGTATGCATGTGTATGTATGTCTTTGTAGTAGGTAAGTAGGGGGACAGTACTCCTTTGTAGTAGTAGTAGTGGTGGAAGTAAGAGTCGTCGCGCATGCAAATCTCATAAGCACTACAAGCAAAGAAAGTTGAAGATTCAGCATGTGCCTATATACGCCCCCAGTGGTTGTAAACCTGAGGGCATGTAGAGACTGTGATTCGATACACACACAGCTATTCGAATCTCTCTCTCATACATATAGAGGGAGACAGAGAGACACCTAGTCAAGAATCCGATAGAAAGGGACCGATCCCGGAACTTCTTGAAGATCTAGATACAGTCTCGAGAGAAGAAAGATACAACATAGATCAGACTCAAAAAGAATGGCGGCTATACATCATCAGGAAGGAGCGATACGCAGATGAGGAAGACGAGAAAGAAAAGAGAGAAAGGAGACATACCATTCACAGTGACGATCCTCTTGTGTTGCAGCCCCTACGACCGTCGTAGATGAATGTGCGGGGCAACTCCCCGTACACCCTGCATTAGCTACTGTGTCCTTCCATGTACCTAACAGCCAACACATACACCATACATTACAGAAAAAGATGAAAAGATAGATAGATAGA
>NW_027155745.1:0-4433 GCF_002600585.1 Cystoisospora suis | reverse complement strand
TTTTCTTCCATGGATGTTTGGGTGGTCTGTTGATTTTTCTGGTCGTTGTTCGAAGTCGATGGGGGTTACCTGCTGGACAGGGTTCGCATTGGGCCTCTGCTCCTAGACTTTCATCTTTTTGATATCCCCTCTGACATTGGCACTGTTCGGCACTAATGGAGCCTTCTGATACAGTTGTATGGTGTTCCGCACAGATTTGGCACGAGGCCCATCTTTCTGTCGGCTCGGCTTTGATGAGGCCAAGTGAATTGTATGAGCCTAGGGGGCATCTCGCGCACATGCCATGACTGAAGTAATAGCCATCTTTGCATGCAATTTTGATTTTGAAAGATGTCTTCAATTGGTTTACCACCCCCACAGCTATAACTTGGACTTCCACTTCAATCGTCTTAATACTTGAGATGCTCAACGTGACTACACCTGTCTTAGGAGAGACCGTGGCTATAGATGAGACATAACTGGAATTCGCCACATCGGTCCCCAACACGAATCGACTCACACCCTTCAAAGTCCCTAGACCAATAGCACTTGGCTCTAATGTATGGATGTCTCCCACCGCATACCACTCATGTGGATAATACTTAAAGTCAGGCACTGTAGCTGTCGTGTCAAGGGAGACAACTTGAAGCTCGGGCCCACGCCACGTATTCTGGAAGCTAGCTAGCCACACATTCTCTAAAGATTCATCGGTACTTTGAGAAAAGTAAAACAAAGCTAACCGCTCAACAGTACTCAAGCCTGTTGAACTCTGAGAAAGATATGCATAAAAGCGCATATCTGTCTCATCATCATCTTTCGTCAACAGTAACGAATAAGATCGACCCTCCTGAACATACAAAGGGATAAGAAAGAAGGAAAGAAAGAAAGAGGTAAGAAAGAAAGGATGAAAGATGGGAGGAAACAATCTGCAAGAGTAGATGACTATGCGATGGTGGCTTCCTCTCACTAGTGAACACCATCCTTCACTACCTAAGAACATATATATAGATATATATATAGGTGCTGTGATCCATATATATATCTATATACATAGCTCTATCCTTGATCTATCTATATATTCATATCAGATATATATGTATATATGATTACGGGTATAGAGAGGGAGAGAACAAGCGCGACCAGGCGGGCACACATAGATATCGGTGTATGGAGATGAACGAGAAAGAAGAGGAGGCTACCTCCCTGGTGTCTTCGTAGAAGAGACAACGTAAAACTAACTAGATCGATTTCCCAACGTTTTGACTTCTTTCTATTCAACAAGATCCAGTCTGTTGACATCTATGAAATCAGCGCCATCGATACGTGACGTCCCTTTTTGCCCCCTTCATTCTCATCCTTCTTTTCAACTGCATCACCATCGATAACCTTAGAGAAAAGAAGAAACACAACGACACACTTTCGCTTGCTTGAGAGAGATAAATACCTACCACGCTCGTAAGCACACCAACCATTGCCTTGCCCTATGTATATACACATATACGAAGCTACCTACCTATCTCGATCCATGTTTACCTTTATTCCTCTCACCCCCCTTTCCTTCGAAGTGGGTCTCTTCTACCTTCCCTTCCACTCCTGCTACTCTATCTAAAACCTACGCCTCCAAACAGGCACCTTTCCAGGCGTTCCTTCTACCCTTCCTCAGACCGTCATAATGACCCCTCTATCTCTCTCTCTAGACATCTCTATAATCGATCGATAGATGCAACTCTTTCTATCCCTTGTTCTCTTTCTCCCCATGTCTCCTCCCTCGTCCATCTGTTGATCTCTATAGAAAGCAAAGTGATCTCGCTTACCTCTGCAACATAGAGAAGTGTTTTTTCTTGATAATGATGAGCGACAACAGCTGAAGGCGTTTTCAAATTCGTATCCACCCCGTCTTTGGTCCCATCCCCTGTATATTCGGATACAAAACTTAAGGTCTTTTGCGTCACATTGACACGGAAATGCACGATCCTCGGTATGCCCTGTTCTGCTATGAAGCAATCCCTTAGGGTGTCTGTTGATCCGCCACCACCACCACCACCTTGACTGGCATCCGCTTCTGTCGAGGCACTGGCGCCTGTCCCTTGTAAGCAATAGAGATCTACGGGTCTCATGAAGGCATGCTTCATTCCTTCTAGATGATTGTTTTTAGTGAGAAAGTTCAAATTTTGATCAAAGAGATGGAGATACCCTGTCCCTGTATCTAAGACAAGAACGAGAGGATTGAGTTGACGTAGTCCCGCAGGATAAAGAAGGACCATACAGCAGGGATCATTCAGGCCATGCTGCGTCCCATCGAAATGTTTCAATGGCTGGAGTTGATCTAGTTGTAAAGGGACAGTCACGTCAAAGATATCGAGTGAGATGTTTGTATTTGAGCCATGTAATATATACAAATGAACATGTTCCAGTTCGGTAACGAGCGCCATATCAATCGGTGCCACAACCTTGAAGACAGCCATTAACGTAGGCGCAGGATCGGCTGAACTGAACGCCCAGGCGGTCACATAGTTGCCTTGTCGATTAAGCCAGAAACTTAGGACTTTCGAGAACATGCCTTTGGTAAAGAAAGGATTGAAATCCGAGACAATCGCACCGCCGTCAGCTGTAACCTCACCCCAATGTAGTCCTAAGAAGCAAAACTCGCTCACTTCATAAGCATATTGTCGGCTAGGAGCTGATGTATGTAACGCAGATGGCTGAACAAACTCCGATAACGGATAAGCGTAAAACTCAGAGACAACCGCATTCCCCACATGGAGCAGAGATGAAGATTTGCTGGAGGACCCCTCCCGCTTCACACACACTTGCATCGATTGCACGTAGTTGCCGTCAGCGTCACGGATATCACGAAGATTGAAGTACCTACAAGGGCGCAAAAGAAACAAGAAGAGAAAAGAGATGAGAGATAACAGAGACAGGGAGACGAAGGTGTTCTTGTATACGATAACAGGGGGGAGACAGCTGAAAAAAAGCTGTCTCTTGAGAGGTATTAGACCGCGCATGACAAGGTATGGAGACATGTATCTACCTACATATCTATCTGTCTATCATTCCTTCCTCTCTCGCTCCCCCCTCTCTTTTGATCTCTTCTTCGTGTCCTTGTCTTTCCTACAGCGTCTCAATCACAAGAAAGGAAGAGCTGAGAGGGAGAGAAAAAACAACAGCTTCCTTTCAAGGCTTCTTAGAGAAACCCTTCCTCTTAATGTGGCTGTCTCCACAAGGCTCTTGCCCTCACTGTCCATACATGAGATCTGAGAAAGAAGAAATAGAGGTCTAGAGAGATAGAAGACTGACAAAACCTTCTACATGGATTCTTTGCGCATCCCTCCTTACCTCACTAACTGCCCCTGTACACCCCCCTATGTCTCCATATCTACACTGTCCATCCATACATTCATACATAGTATCGCCTGAGAGACATAGAGATGTCTAGATGCATGCAAAGCATTCGAGAAAGCCACAAATGAGCATCCAGAAAGAGAGAGAGAGAGACAACTTACAAGGCTTTATAGATTCGTTGATCCTTATCAGAGTTAAGCCCCTCGTATTGACTCAAGAGAGTGACTTCGCGAGATTGAGAGAAGACTGTCCCCGTGCAGGGTGGTGTCGATACAGCTCGGACAGTTACAGCATCTTCTTTGAACTTCTCTTCAAATCGATATGTATGAAGAAAGAGAGAGAACAGTTTCTGGCTAATCCCATCCGCTGAAGGGGCGTAAACGGCTCGCATGTCCTGCCGTAAGTTCATTCCTGGTCGTACACCCACAACAAGTCAAACACACATACAATAAGAAGAAAAGAAAGGAAGAAATAGAAAGCTATCTCTACATATCTATCCATCTGTATATGCCTATATGTGCCACCTGTAAGCTAGATTGAGACGCCGAAAGGAATAATGAAGGTTGGCAAGTCCTTCAGTATATTTTCACAAGACATCCAACGGGGTGTATGTACAGCGCCATCCACGTAGATACACAGACTTATGCCTACGCGGACAAACATCTTGAATACGGGGAGATCAAGAAGATGGCGAAAAGAGCACCTCCTAGCCCCAGGAAGGGAAGTATCTATCTCTACATTAAGACATGTGAATCCACCCGCGACAGGTTCTCGATAGATTTACACCTCCACCGCAGAGAAGACAGGGCACACGCCGAGACAGACAGAGGGTAGCCTATAGAAGTTTAAGATGACGGGGCAGAGTAGTGTTCATAAACATCTAAAGATGTATCTGAAAGAGTCGTAACTTCGCCTCAACCTCTAGCACATATCTATATATTCTGCCTGTATCTAGAGGGAGAGATGGGAAAGCCGTAAGAGGATGATGAGCATGAAGAGCCTACAGCAGTCTTCTGAAAACAAGAGAGCCGTAGTCATACAACATACGATACAGATATACAAAACAAAAGACAGTAGTCGACTGCTTTAGAGATAGATAGACAGATAGA
>NW_027155744.1:22466-48186 GCF_002600585.1 Cystoisospora suis | reverse complement strand
CCAACTAAGCTAAGCAGGCTGACGCGCCCCTTACCTCAACACCTCCATAAGCACTCGGATACACCACTTCCCCCGTCCAAATCTATCGCTCAAAACCCGTATCACCTCGTCTCACACAAGTGCCGCCGCCACCCCCGATGGACACGGCTGCACACGCCCACCTCTGCACCTCCGTATGACTACATGTGAACTTGCAGACGGCTCACAGTTGAGCAACCACACCTGCCCCACTATATGCAACACAACAGGGGCTCGGCACCCACTGCCCACACCCAAACAATACACCCTCTCCCTCATCAAAGCCCTTCGATGTAACGCGATGGGCCTTACCAGAACTAGACTAAATTGATTTTGAAACATTAGTATTGATTATAAAGGCACGGTCCCCCTGCCCCACAACAGCCTACTTTGAGACTCGAACTGAAAACCTTCCGCTTCCTAGGCGGATGCTCTACCAACCCCCCCCTCAGGCTATGCATGCTGATAAGCCATTTCCTCCATCAACCCGGTACGGACTTCCCCACAGCGCTTCTATTCGCACCTCTACTACAATGAAATTAACCTTGTCATGGGAGAAGCAGGTGTCCCTTCAGAATGCCAGCGCCCACGTTTCTGCATTTATTGTACCTGGATGCATCTCTAAGTGTACGTGTGCAAACGTGCACGCTTCTCGCAAGGAAACAGGTCTCAAAAAAAAGGCCATTACGCGCAACACCACAGCTAGAAGAAACTCCTTTGCCGACATGGAATCGTCGCGGCCCACATCTACGACTAGTACAGAGAGAAAACAAAAGAAAACATACACTGGAGGTAAGAGCGTTCTGGCAGGGTCGGACCGACAGCGTGTTGCGTACTAAGCGGATGCGCTATCGACTAATCACACAACAAACAAGGTGTCTTCTCTCTGGTTCACTGACGTATTCCGCAGCACAGGGACGTCGAGCAGGTCCGTGCGAGACGTATGAAAAACCGTGATGTCGTGTAAGCAACGGTACTCACAGCAAAGTGCATACGCTCACTACAGCGGCTGACGGACCTGGTACACCAGACGTGCGGCCCTTCCCACCGTGAGCGGAGTTGGCACTCCGCCTTCTGTGTGCATGCGGATAAAAGCCCCTGGGAAGACAACCACCTTGTCTGTTATCTCCCAAGAAAGGTGAGTGAAGTCAATTTGCAGCTATATACGCCCGCGGATAACAATGGCCAGCCCAGAAAGTGCAGCCCCAGTCCGGCCAGTCGAAATCCGCTCCACCAGTGCAGTCACGGTTTCGTTTCGCGCAGTCGCACAAACATCAGTCCGTTTTGACTTTCTTCTCGCAGGAGTGCTGTCACCGTTTGTCACCGAGGGCGTTTCCTGACCGACGCTATACACTGCACGAACATCTCGTGTACGCACACAAGTGCAGGTAGGTGTACACGCTCGCCGATAGCTTACCCGCACGCGCTGAACTTCGCAGCAAATCATGTCATTCGGAACAAAAAAGTTTTGCATTTCGAGCAAATCCTCGTCCAATCGCCGCCTTTGCTCAGGCAAGGAAATCGCAGCCAACGCGAGCGATGCCGCCTGCCCCGCGTTGACGTCAACCAGCCACTGTAAGGCACACACTCGGATAGTCCTCATATATTCGCACAGCGGATATTCTTGCACGGAATGGCCTTCGAGAGTAATCACATTCGTAGCTGTTTCTTCAGGATACATGCGCGTGCATATTCTCACGCAGGATATACACTTACAAACATATGCACGCACTACTACAGGACGAAAAAACCCAATGCGGTTGAGCCATCCAGCTGGTAAAGAAACACGCCTCGTTAGCTCCGTCCCTCACACAGAACGAACTGTACAGCTTCACGGTGACAATGATATCTCGCATCACTAGCTGTGTACAGGAGGTAGCGTAGCTAGAAAACGACAGGAGACAGACGTCATGCTGCAGTTGCTTCGCCTGTGCATGGATCGAGAATCACGTCCGCTAGGATCATGCGGCTTTACTACGGCATAGTTGGATTCGATAGCGGGGTCTACAGCTCAAGCATATCCCCTCCCTGCGAGGTCAGAGACTTCTCTACTGAGACCGCAGCTGCTGGATCGATAATAACTGTGTGGCAGCCACAGAGACGCCGCCGGTTTTGCCTGGGCTGGATTCAGCTCATTGGCGCCGTGCTCCCATCACCATCAGATGGATGATTTTCGGTTTCTCCTTCTGACATATGCCATCGTCAAGGACCCTAGCAGACTTCGAGCCTCCCTTCTGGACGTACTGCCCGGGTTAGTCAGTTTTCAAAGGTTGTTACCTTGCCATTGAGAATCTCCGTAATGCGGCCGACGACTACGTCGCCCACGCTGCCCATATACCGCGATCGCAGCGGGCGCACGTAGACAAGCTTGTTGACCTGCAGAGGACACAAAAGTAAAGTGAACGAGAATACATGGGAAGAAGGGCCAGGAGAACCCTGGCCTCATCGTCCTTCGCCGTTAGACCGATATTTCGGAAGTGACGGGTGAAATATTACCTTTTCAAGAATGCCACATACAGAGGCGAAAATCTTCCCTCCTTTCTCGTAGGTCCCCAATCCCCGCATGCAGCCCTCCTCGACGAGAATCTGCTGCCCTGGCAAAATAATGCCGTGGTTGCCTCCTCCCGCCGCCTCCGCATACATACTTGTCCAGCTCCGCTTCTGCGCTCCTCTTCGTGCCAGGGAGTGCACACGAGAAGGCACTGCAGTCGTCTCTCCATTGTGGCCCAGGGTGTGTTCTGGGGGCGGCGAAGAGATTGTCGTCACCCCTAGAGGGGGGAAGTCTTCCGGAGGCTTGTTCCTCATAGTCAGGTGACGACACAAAAAGTGTGCAGCCGGACAAGGCAAAGAGAGTGAACTACAAATGCAAGAAGGGCAGGGGTAAGCGAAATCAACACACGGGGAGCCTCAGTCCGAAGCAAGTCAGGGGACTCAACCGCAAAAAGCCCCACAGCAGACGGGCGCTTCTTTGGCTAGTCCCCCATTATAGAAGATGAACGCGAAGGTAGTGCCGCGCCGCACAAAATTCAGAAGACGAGCCACTTCGGGAGGACCGACTTACAGCATGAAAGAGAACGCTACACCTGAAGAATCCCCACGCCGGAAGCACTTCATTTTCGCACCCAGCACGCGGTAGCGAATTTCATACTGGGACTTCTTCTGACTGACTGACGGGCTGTAGAAGATTAGCTGGAATGTGCCGATCAGTCACGCTGGCCAAGGAAGCCGAGTGCTTTGCATGCGGATCACGAACAGGATGCAACTCGTGACATGCTTGGCGAAAGCGGAAATCCAGTTGAGGCTTGTATTTGGAAACGAGACACGGACGTGTTCTGGGTGGGTCATGTCTCCGTAGCTTTGCGGGTAATATCAACTCATCATTTTTCTAGCCAACCGGAGCGAAGATGATCAGTCTGTCCAGAGGAGCCAGCATGGACCAACGCGGCGGGATGCAGCTCCTGTCGACGGACCAGGGAGCAGACTATCAAAAAGTCTCGAGGACGAGGATCATCCAGGGTTTTTTAACTATCTGTTCCTACTCTTCGAACTCCACCGTCACTGACCCCGGGTGCCGAAAAACAAAAGATTTACTCTGCAGAAACCGTACATGTGTGCTACTGTTCGGCGGGACTAGGTAAGATTATTATGCAGCCGCGTGGGTTTAGGTCGCTGTAGCCCACACAGATACCTCATACTTCGTGTCCAACACAGCTGGAAGTCGTTAATTTGAGCAGATGTCTTCTGCCCCGACCTATAGAAAGCGTGTATACACAGCAGGACTCTCCGTGAGGCAGGCTGCAGTAGTCAACACCGGCCCATCCGCCAGCGGGGCAGACGTGCAGGTCAGCTGTGGAGTGGACGACTGGTGGCATCGGCACACCGTTGACCGAGCCTGTGCGATGACTCAAAAAAAAAAAAGACGTTCCTGGAGGCTAAGCGACCGTGCTCGAGACTCGTGGGTCAGTGTTCTCGCCGCCTATGCTTCTTTATGACACTGTTCCTCTTTTTCTTCGCTCGCTCCCCGCCACCCCGTTCCTTTCTCCTGCCACCTCCCTTCGCTAGCTTTCCTGCATCGGTTTGTCCTGTCTGCGTCATCCCGTCATCTCCCTGGCGTTTTCCTGGTCCTTCTGACGGTTTTCCGGTCCGTTCTGCTTTCCCTTGGTGGCCTTCAGTTCGTGGTGCTTCTGCTACTGTGTCAGCCTCTGTCCACGTGAAAACTGTCCCCATCATCTTGTGGTACGTTCCCGAGAAGCCGAGGCCTGAAGACGTTTGTTTTCCGTTCTTCAGGGCGATTCACTACTTCGGAAAGGTCCCCTCTAAGGTATACGCGAGGGGGCATCTCGTCTCCCAGCACTCAGGGCAGTCAGCTTGCCGAGTCGGCTGACCGCCTTGCTGATGTGACACGATAATTGCTCTAACTCTTGAGTACCTTTCCTAAGCTCCGTCCCACCTTGGCCCTGGGTCAGGATAGCGGCCTACCGCAGTAGCACCCCCCTCGTGTGACTTGATCAACATGCTCAGTGGCAGCGCTACACCAAGGTGATTATTGTAACGCGTCCCAACCGAGTACGCGCTGGTCTTTATACCTGCATATGTTTCTCACGGCTCTTCTGTGCCCCAACAGGAGCGGTCGGAACTCACATCTTTCCGCTCCCCTCTCCTCTTGCCAAGCACATCGCTCTCTTTCCACCTGAAGTCAGCAGCGAAACGGTTCCTCAGAATCCGAGGGAACCTCTATGGGCGCTTCTTCGAGCTGCGAATCGCCAGCAATCACTCCTTTCGGGACCCCTCGAGCCTCGAACAAGACGGGGCACTCTGACTTTCGTCTGTCGCCGTCGCGCCGGTGGTTCTCCGGTACCTCACACTGTGTCGGTCGGGGCGCCCTCTAGGTAGGGTTGCGTTCTTTGTTGGCCGGCAGTCTTGCTGGCTTACCGCCACTCGGGGGGACACCGGAAATCTCCGTGCATTCCACCATCACCTCCCTGCAGGCAACCTCTCGTGGTAAGGGTTCGTCCCTTGTGGGCATGCAGGTCGGGAACCGACGCATTGCCAGTTCCGGGCTCGGAGGGACTGTTGTTCAGAGTTAAGTAAGACCGTAGGGTGGTAGGCCAAGTACTTGGATATATGTGCTTGCCGGAAGAAGCCTCATTCCCCTGCCTGGAACACAAACCACTACGCCCGGAGGAGATTACACAACCACTCTCCAGCCATTCTTTCGTGTACCGAAGGTGGGGCGGTGAGGTACCAGATGGTATGATTTTCCTGTCAGTACCGCGTACCTCGGCGCGGTCTCGACCACTACAGTCGCGGGTGTGCCGGTCTCCTAGGATGCCGGCTCTTCTGTGAGACTGGACTGGGGCCGGCAAGAAGTGTAGGATGCTAGGGATGCACGCGTGTACCGTCACGCGCCGCTCAGTTCTCCCGAGCCTTTCCCGGGTGCTTTTGAGGACACCTCGATGTCCAGCTGTTAATCGTCCATCCAAGCCTCGATCCACGGTCTGTTTTGCAGTGCGGGATGCGGCATTTCGGCGGGAACTTTAGACTCCCCAATACTGGTAGCCAAAGCAGAAGGCGGCTAATGCGTCTTCGCACCAGCGCGTTTTACACATACATTCATACATGAATGTTTCTCTCTACATAGGAGAAAGACGAGAACGAGAAGGGCAGAGTAACTGTGCCACGCGGGGCATTCTGTAAGAGGCAATGCTGTGCTGAAGAAGCTTTCATGGTCTACCGCGTATTCGACCAGGGAGTTGCGAAGGACTCCGGCGTCGGACGCCGATCACCGTTACATTTACGTCCGCAAACGCACATTGGACTAGAGCTCTACTAGGACTAGCCGTTGCACATTGTCTATTCAGCCTGGTGCTCTCGCGCGGAGTAAAAGACACGGCAACTCCCCGCTACGCAGGTCCCGCTTGTCGCAGTTCGTCAGAATTTTCGAAGCGTTTGCTGCACTGAGTTTTCCGCGTGTACGCGGAGCGGGCCGAGATGAGAATCGTAAGGGACCCGCGCACAAGAATGCTTCTGCGAGGAATTGTGTGTGATTGTTGCATTGCAGAATGGGCTATTTCGATTCAAAGGAAATCCACCGGCTCCTACTGGGGCCCCAGGTAAGGAGAAAATATGTCTAGGTTTTTTGCTTCGTAACCTGGAGCCTCGGCACTCAGACACCTCGTAGAAACCTGGCGCACCGCTGTCCCGCGGATTGGTCTCCGCCATTCAAAAAGTGTCTTCCGCGCCAGCGTTTGTTTGGTGACATGTTTTGGTGACGGCGTGTCAGGGTGGGGTTGATGACGTCCTGTCACTGAAATGTAGGCGGCCGCAGTGCGGGGAACCGCCACTGTGGCTACGGCCTGGTTGTCCCGTGCAGGGAAGGTGAGGGGATCTGCTCTTTTGTGACAGTAGTGGCGCTGTGATGGATCGTGTGGCGGGTGAAGAGTATGTACAGCTCCGTAGTTCTTAGGCTCCGTTTCCACCACGGGCTGCCATGTACCGCAGCCATTTTGGTGAAATTTCTTTTTGTGTTGCGCTCTTCTTGCTGCGCTCGCCGCCTCTCTGGGTTTGTTGGGTGGACCTCAGTTTCACGCGGGGCCCGTAGTGTTGCCCTGTTGTCCGGCGCTCTGTGTCTGTTTTTTGCCGGAGGCTCGTCGCGTCAGAGGTCTTTTGGTTTCCGTATTACTGGGACAGTTTCTGATCATTCGCACTGGAGAAACTGCGTTCTGTGTTATGCGCACAGCAAGCAAATTTGCTCTCGGTAGCTGAGCGCTTTTGCTGGTCAGAGGAACGTTCTGTGTGGTGAGCGGTCGCCGGGGGTGCTACTACAGTCGCCGCGCGGGCAGTGCCGAATTCATTTTCCCTGCTGTTAGTCCTATAAGGCCCCCATATCGCGGACACGGCGTGGCCCCACTCTTGTTTTTGCGCCGTCGGTGATAAACTGTCAGGAGTCACAAGAGGGCCCTCGCAAGGAAGGTTTTTGAGGTTTGAGGTTTTCGCCTGCTTTTTCTCCTCTTGCTGTCGGAGCACTTCGCGCCATCCACTTTCTTTTCGCCCCGTCATCATCTTCCGTTTTGTCCGTCGCGCTTCTGTTTTCCCTTCCGTATCGCCTTTCTCTTCTCGTCGTTGACATCTGCCGGATTTCTTTTTGCCGTCCCCTTTGTTGTAGTGACGCCTTTTCTCGTTTTCGCTGAGGGCATTCTATAACCGGAGCTGACAGTTTCGGAGCGGGGGCAGTCCCTTCGCGTACCGGTCGACGCCATTTTCTTCAGTCGGCGTTACCCCTGAAACTCGCGACACTGTTTTGCGGCGTCGTTTCGTTTCCACCTGTCAGCTTTGAGGGCTCTGCCTTTTGTCTGCTAGTTTTCTCTTCCCCACTTTTCCATACATCGGGTTGAGTGTTTTGTCTCGCGTCTCTGTTGTTCTGTCCAACTGACACCGTACTTCTCATCTGTGATCTTCCCCGCTCCCCCTTATACATACAATGGCAACAGCATCTCCAGTACTGGCCTCCCCGGCGGCACAGCCGGCGCAGCCAGCAGCGACAAACAATGGAAGTGGTGCGGCACAGTCCGGTGAAGCCTCCCAAGCCAGTGGACTTCACACAACAGACCACACTGCAGGAACGACCAACGCCACTGGTGGCGCGTCGTCCGCTGCGCCCGCTCCATCTCAAAGAGGCCAAGGCAGTGTTGCGGCCTCCGGCGGAGCCAATTTTGTGTCTCCATCATTGTACGTGGGCGACTTGCATCAAGACGTGACTGAAGCCATGCTGTTCGAGGTGTTTAATTCTGTGGGCCCCGTAACAAGCATTCGAGTGTGTCGGGATACGGTGACGCGGAAGAGTCTTGGTTATGCATACGTGAATTATCAGAGCATCCAGGACGCAGAGCGCAGTCTTGACACACTAAATTATACAGTAATCAAGGGGCAGCCGTGCCGAATCATGTGGTGTCACAGGGATCCATCCCTGAGGAAGAGTGGCAACGGGAACATTTTTGTGAAGAATCTGGACAGAAATATCGACAACAAGGCGCTGTACGATACTTTCAGTCTCTTCGGAAACATCCTCTCATGCAAGGTTGCTGTCGACGAAAGTGGCCAGAGCAAGGGCTATGGCTTTGTTCACTACGAGAATGAAGAGAGTGCACGCACGGCAATTGCGAAGGTTAATGGGATGCAGATCGGAGGGAAGACTGTGTACGTGGGTCCTTTCATTCGTCGTGCCGAACGTGACAACCTGTCCGAGGCCAAGTACACGAATGTGTACATAAAGAACATTCCGTCGGTATGGGAAGATGAAGAGCGGCTGCGGGATGTCCTAGTGAAATATGGTGCCATCACTTCTCTAGTTGTTCGAAAAGATGCCAAAGGCCGCCCGTTCGCGTTCTGTAATTTTTCTGAACACTCGAGTGCGAAGGCCGCTGTTGAGGCTTTAAATGGAAAGCGCGTTACAGAGGCGGGAGTTGTGAAAGACGCCTCAGAAGTCGCTAGTGATGATGAGAAGGGGAAGGAAGGGGAGCAGGTACTTTTCGTGGGACCCCATCAGAGCAAGGCGCATCGTACGGCGATGTTGCGTGCGAAGTACGAGCAGATGAATCAGGATCGACACGATCGTTTTCAGGGTGTGAATCTTTATATCAAGAACATGGATGACAGTATCGACGATGAGAAGCTGAGGCAACTTTTTGAGCCATTTGGCTCTATCACTTCCGCGAAGGTTATGCGGGATGAGCGCGGTGTCTCACGTTGCTTCGGGTTTGTGTGCTTTAATTCACCGGAAGAGGCTACAAAAGCTGTCACGGAGATGCACCTGAAGATCGTTAAGGGCAAGCCCCTTTACGTCGGATTAGCTGAGCGTCGAGAGCAGAGGCTCATGCGTCTTCAACAGCGCTTCCGCCTGCCGTCTCTTCGACCGGCTGCAGCGACTGCTATCCCAGGTAACGTCGCAGCGGCAGCTGCTCAATTGCAATATGGCGGAGGTCCGCCACAGTTGCAGGGATTCCCGGCGGCGGGCCCGGGTGCTATATATGGTCCTCGACCGCTTATGGGGTTCTCACCCCATCCGCACCAGGTGACTGCGGCAATGCTTCCGTGGCGGCAACAGGCTGCGGGCGGGCCGTCCGCTTCTCAGGGCGTACCAATGCGTCCTCAGCTTGGGCCGTTACAGCATCTCTACGGGCAGACAAACGCGGCGGCGGCTGCGGCGGCAGTTGCCGCTGGTATGCATGCGGCCGCGGCGGCTGGCGGACCACCCATGCAAATGCTCCAGCAACAGCGTGGCCACAGGGGAGGAGGCATGGGACGGCAAGGAGCCGCCGGAGGCCCTCTTCCCAATGGAAACAAGCATATGATGGGCCCCAAGCCGGGCATGGGTCAGCAGCCTCAGGGTGCCCCTGGCAGCTTCAAATTCACCCCACAAGTGCGCAATCAGCGTCTAGATCAGCAAATGCAACAGCCTGCCTTGGCAGCCGCCTCACATCCACATCACGCCATGATGATCGAGCAGAGTCAGCAGTTGCTGCTGAATCCGGACGCACCTTTGACAGCCGCTGCGTTGGCCGCGGCGCAGCCATCGATGCAAAAGCAAATGCTTGGAGAGAAGCTCTTTCCGCTGATTGCACGGTATCAACCTGAGCTTGCTGGCAAGATTACTGGCATGATGCTTGAAATGGATAATGCTGAGCTGCTTATTTTACTAGAGAGTGACGTGCAGCTCAAGGCGAAGGTTGACGAAGCATTACGGGTGCTGCAACAGGCCAGTTAATGAAACATACAATGGGCCCTGGCGAAGAGAACGAAGCGACAACAGTGTTCTTTTGAGGAGGAGATGTGTTACGCAAGCAAACTCATGTAAAGCGGGGTTCTTACCCATCACAACGTGGGTTATTTACATGGTTTGCCTGCGTTCCATCTCCTCTCAGGAAAATGAGTGTTGTCGGGAAAAGTTGCGGTTCCTCGCGGTCCGTCCGGATAGAAACTAATTTTAGAGGAGGGACAAAAGAGTATGCTGCTGCCACTTTGGTATTTGTGAAAGGTGTGCTTTCGTAGGGCAGCACAGGCGTTTTTTATGGATTGTTTTGCGGGGTGTGGCGAAGATGCAGTTCGGAGAGACGCCGAAGCATATGTGTGTACGGGACACTTATGTTGTACGGAGCAAGTCGGCGACGTCCTAGTTTCATGGGGAGGTTTTGCAGAAGAGGGATCCGGAGTAACTGTTTCTTCATTACTGTGTCGTGTTGACAAGGATACAGTGGCCGCGAGAGTCGAGATCACTTGCGGGGCTGTTTGTGAGGTCCTTTCACCTTCCAGAGAGTGTCAGTTGAATAACAGTGACGCTCTCAAGTGCAACTGTGGGTTTCGTATGTCGTGTTAGTAAGGCAGCTGCAATGGAGAAAGCAGGGCAGCCCTGGTCAGCGGTTTTGCCTTGGAACACCAAGGCCGTCGTCTCTCAGGAGGCAGGAAGCTACGGTCAAGCAGGCGTTTACGTGAGCAGCTGCAGTAACTGCTACAAGGCGGTGCAAAAGAAACGACAGCAAACACGAAGAATTATGGCAGGACGGGACAAACCACGATTGGATGCGCGGAACGGCTGGTGTGTTTCCGGACCTGTATGTGAAACGTAGCTGCTGGTCAGGAAGCAAGTCTGTTCTGATGAAATATGTCGTGGCGTGTCGCCTGTTAAGCGGCAGTAGAAGTAAAGATGACCTTTCTCGTTTGTGTGTTTGCGTATAACGTGTTGTTATCTTTTGCGCTGCGTATAATGGACATTTTCCGCCATCTCGCAGCGTATCAACCCCAAGACACGGGTGTGTCGGCACCATCTCGCAGCCTAATCAGGAACAGCGGATGTCTCTTGACGGGCACTGGCGCTCGATCTTTATGACGTTTCCTCAGACGAGAATCCGACTCACAGGAAGGTGTCTGCAAGAGGATTCCAAAGGTAGTCGGTTTTGTTCGATACCTCGCCGTAAACTAGGCTGCTCTTTGCAGGAGCGGGAAACGAATCGACCCAAAGCGGGAAAGTGTCAGCGAGGCGTGTAGCCATGTAAATAGGAAGTCGGGTGGTATCCTCGGGGAGTGACACGTTCCGTGTCGTCGGTGCTGCCGAGGCATCGTCAGAATATCACTGGGGAATAATCCTACTTGTGGCTTGAGTTCAAGAAGGCTAAACAATAGAGTTACACTGTGGCCCCTCAGTCGTTCACCTCTACCGGAGTTTCCTCGCCGCGGTTGCGGAAAGAATGAACGGGGTGTCCCGAAGCAGCGTGTCGGCCGTTCGCCGGCCAGTCCAGCGAAGCTTACCGAAAACAGACAGGGTCTGCGTCATAGTTTTAGAGTTGTCGGCTGCATTTGGGGACGAGTACAAGGAGCACAAGGCAGATCTGCGAAGTTCGGTGCGAGCTAAGGCTGGAGTTGTGTGCCGCAGGCAGAGGCTTTTTGGATGCCGTAGCGGCGTTGGGTGCAGTGTGACCCGTAACACAAATCCCAGATCCCCGAGGCTGATGGATCCGGACTCCGACTAGCGGGGTCCGGCTTCCGTGGTGACGAGGCTTCTGGACTTCTGTTAGCGCGGCGTTTGCACTGTGCGATTGTTACGCGGTTGACGGATCCGCTCCATTGGCGAAGCGCTTGAGCGTCTTTTCAGTCAGCTTTTCTGCATTGCGATAATTCAGAGGTGGCCTTTGCGGCTGTAGGATAGCCCACGGAGGAACAACCAGTCCTTCAGGGAAGCAGCCTGCAGTTGGATTGGTGCCTGGAACTCTGCACGATATCACATGTCTCGAGTGGTGACCAGATTCGGTTGTCTCTGCGCAGTTTCAGTCAGCTGCAACGCGGAACACTGTGGCCACTCAAAAGGGTGATGCCCGCCGTGTGTCACTTGAAGGAAATCTCGTGATGACGTATCTGGCAGAGGCTAGCTGTGTTTCAAGCAGGGCTATACATTTCAGGAAGGTGAAGGCAAAACTGGTCTGGTCTGTGGGCGACGATTGAACGCAACGTCATCGCGCATCATAGCCCACTCTGGTACCTTGGTAGCCTATTCCCGGACCATCTGCTCACTCCGAAAGACCATCCATTGTCGTTTGCGCGACGTGACTGTCTTCGTCAATGACCATTTTTGCATCCGCTGCCTCGACCTCACTACGCTTCTACTTCGGTCTACAGCGTGTCGTGGTCCTCCCCTCGAGTCTGGACAGTAGGCGGAAGGCTCGCCCCGGTCCCTTACCTCGGGTTTCTGGTTAGATACGGCACGCCTGTCAAGTTCGCGGTGAAGCCGCCAAATGTATCTCTGTTTGGGTCTGTCTCCAGCTGCGTCAGTCTCTCATCAAATTGGGTATTGCGGTGAAGTACATCGTGTCGCGTAGTTGGAACGTGACCGCCATACCCGGCGGGCATGTTGCTTTTGACATGCGTTTCAAGCTGAACAAACGGAGTTCTCGCATTACTCAAGAGTCATGGCCGGCTGTTGCAGAAAGCCAACGGTAACCATACTTCTCTTTCTTAGCTATCGCAGATCCTCCTCAAGCAGCCCAACGGAAATGCGTGCGAAGCAAGGCAGCGGTTGAAAGGGCGAACGCTACGGATCACACGGAGGGTAGACGGCACAGATATTTATCTGCGTGCCTACTAGGCCTCAGCTGAAGAACATCAAACGCTTGCTAGGTGCGACCCCCCCAACGGCCCTAGGTAGCCGTACTTTCTCCAACATCGCAATGAGGCCTCAGAGGCAGGATGGCATGAAGCGATCGACCACCCGGATTCGCTCTCACTGGCCCTTGGGCGTCCCGCTCGTCCTCACAAGTGAACGAGCAAGGTTTAGAAAAGTTGCAGGAAGCTCATTCTCTGTAGGCCTCGCACGACATCGCGTGTTGCTGCGATACCGCTCTTGAGCTGTTTAGGACGAGGCCGAGGTCCAAGCCAGACGCATTACTTGGTGATAAAATCACGCTACCCCTCGAGTTTTGTGAGACTGTGGACAGCTAATCAGCCGAGCACACAGGGTCCTTACTCCTCGTGTCATGTCTCCGTACGACGTTCTGTACGCGTTCATGTCTCTCACGCGCAGTTGACAATCAAGCATGCCAGCAGCGATGGCGGCCGTGATCTTCGCTTGGGGATCAGCAGGAAGATCATGCATCTCGGGTTTGTTGAGCGTAAAAGTAGTCGGCAGCATCTTGGAGCACTCGTCGGATGGGTTGATTCCCAAGGCCGGGTGGTCTGAATTTCAGAGGATGGTAATCGTGTATAAGCGTCCCTCTCGGGGTAGCTTCCAAGTATCGGGTCACTTTCTGGGCGCGTGATTCGGTGCAGACAACGCTCGTGTGCGCCAAATGCCCTGAAGCAGCCGGCTGCGTTCAGCCGTGACAGGTTTCTGACAGCAGAATTCTCCGAGAGGCCGGCGGACAGACCACAGTTACTTAGTCTAAAACGGTTGGCCTCAACTCACAATCACTCGGACAGAATTTATCCTCTCTGGGGAGAGAAATCCTGAGCTAGCCGGTCCAGGGACAGCCCTCCCTCAGCCCACGTACGCCGCGCTTTCAGGCGGATCCTAGGAAGCCAACAGTCCCAGACAATCATTCAGGGAGCCTCCAGATGGGGCCCCACCCATCTACACGAGCAGCTCTGTGAAAGACTGTGGCTGACGGCCGGGTTTTTGAGGTGCGGTGCAGGCCAGAGAACAACAGGCGTTGCACGCAGCCATTCTTTCAGTCCTCGTTTATGCGCGTTGATTAGCATCGGGGAGAGCGAGTAGTGACTGCCCCTGGCCCCCCTACGACGGGGATTGACCATCCCTGTTGTTCGCGAGCTATGCGTTCGCAATCACAGCTGAGAGGGAGAGATGGCGTAGAGGTGTTAGTGTTTTCTCAAGGACGTAAAAAAAACAACTTCATATATCTTTCAGAAATCCCGCCCTGCCCCAGCCTGCTCAGGCACGCCTTGACGCCATCGCTTACAACACACGGAGGGAACGTCACAGATGAGAAATGCTGATGCAGTCGCACCCTTCCAGGGACCTGACTGCGCGACAGTGTTTGATTATAGCATTCCACTTATCGTTGAGCAAGTTCATGCACATGTTGTTCAAGCAGCTTAGTCTGCTGCACGACTGAGACGCTGGAATACACAACGGGGCGCGCGAAGAACTTCCGGACACGCTATGATACTACGGAACACATGAAGGAGTCGCACACAGTAAAAGGCGGGCATTCACACGAGACAGTGACGCTTTGAAGGTGTGAGGACAACACAGACCAGCTCCTGCCCGAGCACTCGTGAACGGACGTCGTTCCCCGGTGCTGGCGACCGCAACCATTATGTGTCGAGGCTCGCCGTCCGGAACACGGCCGACAAACGCGACGGGACCATTCTCAGTTCTTGGCAGGCACACGCGATGTCAATTCTAAGAACGTCCTGGAATAGAGTTCCCGCTGATAGCGCATATTTCTTTCCTTTCTTGGGAAGTGCACAGTCTTGGGTGGGGCGGCTGGTTCGAACGTGCATTAGTCCAGACTCTCTAGCTCCCGAAACTCAGTGGGTCCCCGGACGGATGTCAAAGTTTCATGTCTCATGCGAGAAATATGCCGCTATGGACCCGGCCGTACACCGGCTAATCCCTGGGACGCGGTCGTGTGTAGAAAGTGTCTCTACTGGGGCAGCGCACTGCTCTCCTGTGCCTGGAATGCGGCAGTGCGGCCGGGCCGATGGCACACCTTAGCGCTTTCTTCCGTCAACCTCCTTGCGCTAAGCATTTTCTGCACTTACACACAAGCCGAGGACCGCTGTGAACGCGGTCTGCCAGACTCTGTCTCTGACTTTGCTTGACGAGACGGCAGGGTAGATGCAGCGAAGCAGGCTCGTGACTGGGAATCCCAACCCCAGATACTGTAGCACATACCGCGGGTGGCGCTTCGTCCTCTGCCGGGCGGCTGGCAGCTACTGTATCGTCCGCGAAATCTTTGGCAGCGTTGCTTGGGTTTCCGTTCCGCCTTTTGCCTCGAGCTCGGAGCGTTTTTAGCTTCTTCCCCCCGTGTCTGCGGTGCTCAGACTTACCGATGTGTTGGCGCGGCAGCGCGTAGTCCAATTCCTACGGGAAGCATCGTAGGCATTCGGGTTTCTCGGTTGTTTTCTGATCAAGACAGAGCCCCTCGGGCTTCTGCACGCTTTCTTCTTTCTCTCCGTATTTTGAGCAAGCTGCACAATACAGTTACTTTTTCCTTCTAGTAGTTTCCTTTCGTTTGTGTCCAGAACCGGCTGTCGCGCACGTCGGCCGGCTGCAGGACGGCCTGTCCAGAAGGTGTCATGGGGAGGTTTTTTTCTCTTCTCTTTTCTCGTTTTTTGTCATCTTTTTTCAGCGGTAAAGGATGGCCGGCCTTAAAGGGTCTCTCGACCTGAAGAAGGCGGGGCCGGAGAGTGCTCTCCATGCAGGGGCTCAAACGCAGGCGTTCGTCTGTTTCTCCTCTGGAGTCCGGTCACTGCTCCTTGGATATGACAGCGTGCTATGAACCAGTTTCCACCTCCCCCTCGTACATTGCGGGCTTCCCCCTTTGCGCGACGGGTTCGGAAAGATGCCCCTCTCCTTCGGCACCTTTTCTTGTGTTGCGTGAACTAAGGCAGTTTCTGTCATCGCAACTTCTGCGCACTTCTGGTACATCCCGGTCCCTACAAGCCTGCGAAGTGCTGCGCACGCACGCCTTAACGCAGCTCAAACTCCGGTGGAGTCGTCCAGGGACAGTTTTATCTATGCGGGCCAGCTCATTCATGCGGGTGTCATACGGAAGAACATTATGGGAAAGCCGGAGACGCCGGATGTCAGCATCTATCGACCGGTGGTACTTCTGGAGTCCTGTGGGCGCGATTGTGCCTTCGTCCGTTCAGGAGCCGAGCAAAGCTCCCCGTGCCTCGTTGCAGTCGTTTTCGTGTAAGCACCGTCAATTTTTTCTGTGCGGTGGGTCAACAGAGATTGCGGGAGTGTCCCCGTTTTGACTCCGTCAAAGGCAGCTCGGTCTGGCTTTTGTTAGGTCTTAGTCGTGCGCGACTTCCTCGTACGCCCGATAAACCCTTCTCTCTTCGAATCGTAAAAGTGGACTGTTACCCGTCCCGAAGCCCTGTTTCTCGATGTGCTGGACTCCCGGCTTCGGAGAGAGTAGTTCGCCCGTTTGCATGGGAGAAGGACCCTTCTTCATTCCATCTGCTTCGGGACTCGTGGTGTGCGACTTCCTGTCCGACGCCTTGTGTACGAATGGCATGCTCTCTTTTTTTTGCCGTATCCTCTGCTAGACAGATCAATAATAGCGTGGAGGCCGCGGAGGAGAGGGGGGGGGGTGCAGTGTCTCGGCTGTCGCCGGTTATCTTCTGGCCAGATTTCAGTTAAGATGCCGGGAGCAAACCGGCTGCAGACCAGCAAGCCCCGTCCGCTGGAGGCAGCGGATGTGGAAATGGGTGGGCACGTGGACTCTCTCGAAGCAGAAGAGAAGGGTCATGAGAACGTCAGGCTGACGGGAGGAGTGCCCGCTAGCGATGACTACCATAGAGACCGTGCGACGGTTGACGGCGACCCTTCCCGTCGTACTATGGATGATGACATCAGTGCCTACTCTTCACAGGCGGCGACTCGACCGCGCAAATCGTTGTATTCGAAGATGAGGGACAGAATGGCGGAGTTTTTTATGGACCTTTTCGGCAATGAAATGGACTTCGACACGGCCTACTCCCAAGCCAAGGCGAGGACGATGGGTATGCGTAGCGGGACGACCACGCGCAGTGAGGGTTCTGAGGGAATCAAAGCCGCACAGTATTTGGGCTTTTTTCCTTTACGATTCAAAGACGGGTCATTGGAGACCGAGTATGGCCAGATCTGCGGTCAGCTGTTCATCGGAAGAGATTTCCTCGTCCTCACCTTGAGCACGTTCCTAATCATTCCTCTCACGTGGTATCTAGCCTCTTTCTGCTTCGAGAGCATTCAACTGGATAGTCATTCTCATGGGGCATGGATCGCGTTTCAAAGTGCATGCGCCGTTGATCTTCTTGTCAGCGCTATCGCTCTGTTGGTCATCGTTTTTCCCGGCGTGTGTCCCTGCCTAAGCAGACACTACGAGGGATTCTCGTACGTTATTGTTTTGCTGGTAAGCGCTTTGTCTACAGTTAGCAACAATTCTTGCCGTTTCTAAGAAGGGGAGGGACAACAAGTCGGGAGCCCTCGGCTCGATTTTCACCTGTGGATGTTGTCAGAGGTGCTGTCTCAGTCGTCTAAGCTTGGTTCAGTTATCCTCAGTGTTCCGCGATACTTGAGTAAAGAAAGTGGTAAGTGGAGTGGAGTTTCGCAGGTTATGTGCTCACTTGTCAGCGTGCATGTTTTTCATTGTGCTATGGCCTTCTCCCAGGATGAGAGCCTTTCAACGTGAACACGTGCTTGTCTTTCTGTGGGGTGTGGCTCATTGTCTGAGAGCTTGCTCCTGGTGATGACGATGATGCATTTGATGGAGGGGCAAAGGTTTCTTATTGAGCCTGCAGCGCCTGCAAGACAGAAGATATCAATCCCGTGCTTCTCATGGCGATTCAGCTTTTCGGCTGTGTCCCTTCACGTCGTTTTGCAAAACATGGCTCATTATAATCGAATGCCTGTCTGTACATCCAGTCATGTGGCCTCTACTAACTTGCTTCAGCTGTAGAGGACTTCCTTTCTCTGCTGTGTAATGGCGACAATGTATACCATTCATTAGCTCCTATCTTTTTCGGCAGATTGAAGTCTCGGCCTTCACCCGAATCACTCACTGTGCTGCGTGTTTTGCATGCTGCAGTGGATGTCGGTTCTAATGTTAGTCATGGCGACATTCCCGAAGCTTGTACAGGCCCCGTCTCAAATGGACATCCTGTTCGCTTATCCGGAGGAACTGCTGAAAGAGGAGATAAAACAGTTTTCTCCAGAATGCCGTGTAGTCAACAGCTCGGAAGGAATGAAGCCTTTTATTGCTTCGCTTACAACTGACCCCGACAATGTCGTAGCTGCCGTGAATATGTGCTCACAGCTTCCCGAGTGTGTCGCCGAGGCGCTACAACTAGCAGCTGTGGGTGTACGTTCCTGCTTCCAGCAAATTCAAGCGCTGCGTAAGAGTCTCATACACCTGAGACACCATGGTTAATCTTTCTTGAATTAACGAGTTAACCAACTAATTACTTCATACCATCTTCTCTCTAGTTGGTCAGGAATGATAGAATGCGTGATGGTGGGCAGCTTAGGAATCGTTTCCCCCGTGTACGGTCTGCCCTGAATACTGTTGGGTCTGATTTAGGCAAGGAAGGAAAGCCTGATTGACGGCTGCGAATATAAATGGCATCATGTTTGCTTGAATGTTTATGCGGTTATTTCAAACACACCAGAAGCACGTACAAACCTCAGTCGGTCCATGAGCGCAACTGGGGAAGGTACTTGAAATCGACTGCTTGCATCTCTCCTGCTGACTCACTCAATTATCACTGCTGATGTAAACAAGGTCCGATAGGAGTGTCGACATACTGAGAGATGAGGAGTGAACAGGGGCTCGAAAATTTTGTAGGACTGTACAGTTGTACATCACAGCAAATCGAGCTTAAGCTAGGAATGTATTTACTTACCGTTACACTAGAGGGACGTAAACGCTTCGGCCGTTTCGTGCGACAACGAGTTTGAGAGAAAAGCCCATACAAACAGGTGATACCTCCTTCCTCTACAGTCGAGCGGTTGAGAGAGAGCGGCAGTTATATTAGACTGGAGCGTGTGGGATTACCTGTTTGGATGAAGGCTAGGGGGGGGCGGGAGGCCAAGGGGCCACGCCGTCACACCGGGGATTTGATCTGAACGTGTAGAAGGGTTACGATTGCATGAGATGGCCTTACACTGACGGGTTCTTAACTCCAGCCACTGTGCGCCGGGGTGCTCGGGTTTCTTTCGAGTTGAAAGAACACTGTTTGCCGCGGTTCTTTTTTTCTTTCTTCGCGTTGGACGCTTGCAGGAGAGAAGAGAAGATAAGACGTCTATCTTGTTGTCTGGATGGCAGCGAGGGCAGTTCTAGAGTACCTTACCTAGGTAGGGAGGAAGACACAAAGACCTCCTGCGGATCGCTGGCCCGGGCTAGTCTTCATTCCGGATCAGAACCTCCGGGCATTTCAGATCGGCGATGCCTGTTTGCTGCCTATGTGCTTGTGTTTCTCATTGCCAAGGATGTTTTTCCCGGTGGCTGACTGTCCGCGTCCCCCCTGCAATATTGTTTGCTGTTTGTATGGTGTTTTCAGAAGGGAGGACGACGACAGATCCCTCGTCCCTGTGGTTGCCTTTTGCAGTCTACGTTGAATTTGTTAAGCAGACGTTGCAGGTGTTCAAGGTGCCTATCATTGCTTTGGCAGTTATTATCATTCACTTCGGGACAGGCATGCTTTTTCTTGACTCCCTCTCTCCGTCCCGCACGAAGTTCACGATCTTCCTTCACATTCTCGTCGTTCCTATTTGCTCTCTTCCTTTCATTCTTCTACAAAACACCTATCCGGGCATCATCCCGGTCCAAGAAGTGTACGTCTCAATCTCTCACCACTTCCCTCTCTCTCCATTCTCTCGTTCTTGTCTCTCCTCTTCTCTCCTCACCTCTCGTCTCTCTCCGTCTCGTACTTCGTTGTGTCGTTGTACCCCCCGGGAAGGCATACTTGAAGCTGCTGCGTGAATTCACAGGTGTAAACATAGAGATCTACATTCCCTCGATGTGTTAGACTTCTCATCTTGTCCATGGCAACACGCAGTCAGGGGCTCCTGTATCTTTGGAAGCCGACGATCTCTCACCCGAGGAGTCCGGGGGACGTCGGATTACTGCAGCATATTTCTACCTCTAGGTTCTCTATTTGTTAGTCAGAGTCTAGCTTCCGAGTCTGGAACTGGTGTGGGTTGGATTCCTATGTATCCGCGGGTGTTTTTTCTTTCATCCCCTCACCATGAACAGGAGAGGAAAAGGGGGATGTGTGCGCCTTCATACACTACTGCAACTTTCCTCTCATTTCTTGCTCTCTATTCTTTTTCTTGCTATCTGTTTATATAGGTTGGTATATATATATATATATATGTTCATGTAGATGCATGTATATAGCACCAGCGTCCCGTGTATTCCTACTGCCGACGTGGGGGTGCAGAACTTCCCTCGAGGTTCTCCTTTCAGAACGTGCGTTAGAAGTGTTTGCTTCGGTGCGCGCGAGCAGCGGGACGTCCGTGTGGCCACACAACACGATTGCATGCACATCAATCAAGAACCGGAGAGAGAAAAAGTAGCCGATCCAATCCTCAAAGGAAATGGATGATGAGATACGCAGTGACCACGGGGAACAGAGAGATATGCTGATGCTGTGTTGAAGGGGGAGAGCATCTTTCGTTCCTACTTAGTATGGGTGGATGGATTGCTATGAGATTGTGTACCCGAATACAACGGTTTCGGAACGCATTTGCGAGTGCTTATTTCTGTGAGTATTGTTCTTTGTCTTCACTATCTCTTTCAGCCTCCTATTTCTCCTCGGTTTCCTCTTTGTCGCTTCAACTGGATACCTCGGACGATATGCGCAAGAATTCCAGCATCGTCTTCTCTTCTGCACGTGGCGGGTAACTGAAGGAAGATAGAAAAGAACTTTCCTTCGTTCCTCTAGACCGTCTTTGGTAGTGGCCGCTTAACAGGACGCAGGAGCGAAGCGCTCGGCCCCCCGAACTTGTATCTGCGCTGTGTGGCGAGTTTCTCTCTCTGTCACCATGTTTCGATAATACGGGCTTCATTCCAGGCATACATACCATTCGTATTTCTTCGTTCTCTCCTCTTTCCGTGCATGCTCTCCTCATAGTAGTAGTAGTAGCACCAGGGGGAAGAGGAGGATGAGAAGCCAGAGGAGTACTTCGGGCGAGTAGTGATGCCCGAGGTATTTTTGTGCTGCGGTCTGTAGTAGTCAAGTCGGTCGTTGGTATCTCTTTAAAAGCGTCACTGCGGAGAGACGAGATGGAGGTCTCTCTCAGGTGGATTCTCGTGCTTATCCCTCGCGTCGCGCTATGCCTATGCTATGTATCATTTCCTCCTTCAGGTCACGCGGAAGAAGTTGACGGAGCTCCATGAGAAAATGAGACAACAGAAGAAACAAAAGAAAAGTTCGACTGCTGTCGAGGAGTTGATTGCACAAGTCAAAGAAGTACGCCATTCATTTTTTGTCTTCACTGGTTTGGAAGGGTCGGGAGGGTGTCGTTTTCCTGTCGATTCTTAGCATCTAGATAGGTAGATAGCTAGCTACTTAGCTAGCTGCGTTACGCACTGTGGCTTTGTTGTCTTACGGCTGATGAAAGCATTCATCTGAATTTCCCTAGGCAGACTTCCCTTCCTGAGGACGTCACCACTTTTCTTTCTCGGGTCCTCGTCTCTCTCATCCTATTCGTCGTGTTTCCTTTTGTCGAGATGTTTTGTCTTGCTTCTTTGGTTACCTCGGGCTGTGCTGCTCTAGGCTGTATATTCCATTAAGACTCTAGGGGTTAATCTTCTTAGTGAAAAGTTAAGGTGCAAATGGAATTAGATATACCGGTCGTCTCAACTGTAAAATAATGGTTACTCGGTCCTGGAGAAAAGATGGACTTAATTCCATACCCGACGCGGGGCTTCGCAGAAGTAGTGCTCCCTCGAGTCAACGCAAGGGGGGACGGAGACATACCAGACAGGTGCCTGATCACCCTCGTGGACAACTCACAGAGCTCCTGTTTCTTTATGATCGTGATTCCATGCTAGAGGGGACACCTCATCAATAAACGATACAAAGCCGTCAACAAAGGACACCTCAGCTGAAACTGATCTGAGTTCATGAAGATGCCCAGTAGGGGTGGTGGCGGTGGTGGAAGTGAAGACGTTCTCATTCTTCCGTCTTTGCTTGCCTATCTGCGAGCTTTTGCTTTTGCTACTTCCCCATGTAGACGTCTTGTGGGGTTGTGTTAGGGCAGGTGAAGTTGGTGGAGCCAAGGAAGGATGATCTCAGTGGTCCGCTTTTCTGTCTTTGTTGTCGGCCCGTGAATGGTGTGGTTTGCTCTTCAGTGTCAATCCTTGTGCCAACTCGCGCGTAGTCGGGGAAGGCGTGTGGACGTGACTGAAGAACTTCTACAGATCGAAAGGCTTCTAGAAGAGTAAGCTGGTTTCTTGTTTCTTCTCTGGTGCATGCGAGCTACGGGTATGGCACCTAAGAGAAAGCCATGGGGGGGGGAGGGGGGCTGATCTGATTGTTTGAGTTCTTTCTAGTCTTTGGGATCTTCGAAAAGAAGCTGGCCTGTTTCGCTGTAGGTTTACATGCGAACAAGATCGTAGTTCTTCACTCGATGTCGTCTCTTAGATGGAGAAAGTCAAGAAGATTTTACGTCGACGAAATTGATACCAGCCTTTTGTTGAGTTGCTGTTGTAAAGATGTCCCTCTTCTTCTTGGGTTGATATTCATTCTCCGCACACGGTCCATAGTTCAGATGACAGCAAGTGTAGGAGTAGTAGTTGTAGTTCGGCGCTCCGGTCTCTCTGAGCTTGAAGCGTCTCTCGGCCACCGATGGTGGAATCGACGTGCTTTTTGCCTTGAGTGAACATGATACATTCGAAATTCTTCATGGCTTACGACCTGGTTATGAGCTATGTAGCTCCTAGCTAGCGAGCGTAGTATTTTGGTGGCTTGGCATCGCCTCTGTGTATAGGCGTCTATCGTCCCAGGTCCTGCTGTTTGTTGTCTTTAGGATTCTGGAGATCCTCACTCAGAATGACAATCTGTACAGCGTGCGATTTGCTGCGGATGCGCAGGAGAATGTAAGTTCTAACGACACAGGGGTCGTCTACGAAAGAGAGGAAAGAGCATGGTGGATAGACAGAAGTGCCGCGAAGGAGAACGGGAAACTTTGGAAGTGATGAGCACGGCTTCATAGCATTGCATGTTGATTCTTTATCGTGCGGTAGGGGAAGATCTCTGGATGCCTTCTACCTCACGTCACGCCCTATCGTATGTTAGAGTGATGAGGGGTTTCGGCACGCCGGAAGTATGAAGTGAAACAGTAATCGGAGATGTCCAGATATATATATATCTTAGCCTCTCAGTGACATGTGGATGGCGCATCCAGCAACCGCCCCCACGATATCAACACAGGCACTGCCCCTCGAAGTGTACTCCACCGGTCTCTATTTCCGGAGGGTATAGGGTGTTACATGGTACTAATGCCTCGTCATGTGTCGGAGAAAAGAATCTAACTCTTGTTAAAACAAAGACTTATCACGCTTCAGACGTCAGGGTTCTCCTTATGCGCACCCTGTCGCCATGCCACTCACTACAGACAACAGAGAGAACTGGTCGGTCGTTTCTCGTTCTACTTTGAGCCGTCAAAGGCGGCGTGGTTGGAGGTCTTAGGGTTTCATGTTGTGGGGTGGACGTGCTACGCTGTGTTTGGTTAATCACTGTAGATACGTAGCCCGTATCTTCAAAGGAAATTTCACTTCGAGGAGACGAGCGACAGGACAGTAGGAGGGGAGGCGTAGATAAAGTTTTTCTCTGTGTATATCTTCCACGTTGTCAGGGCTGCATATTGTCCTGCGTGCCCCCGTGGTTTCCAGAGCCTTTTGACAACGTTCGAGTCCTGCCTAGACAGGGCCTTTTTCGTGTACAAGTCCACTAGTTGTGGTAAGAGGTGTGCTCGTCGTTCTGTAGTAACCTTGTCCACCCACGCGAATCCCTTCGGACATTCCCCTTCATTATGTGGGCGGGTCGCCATGTCTCTTGGTGTTGTTGTTGTGCCTTCTTTCATCGTTTTCTTCTTGTTCTTCCGGCCGACTCCGTTGTGTTCTCTTCAGGAAGTGCAGCGACAATTCATCGAGTTGTACAACAAACCGGAGAAACGTCTTCATAAACTAAGGACTTCAGGGACTAAGACGGGAAAGCATCTAAGCTCAGGTGTTGGATCAGGTCGTTCGAGCACAGGGGGGGGTGGGGGTGGGGGTGGTGGTCCGGCGTTTAGCAGTACCTTTGGGTCTGGAACCTTAGGGACCGGAGCCAGGAGTACTTCGAGTCCTGTCATAGGTCGGTTCTTGGGAAATCTCCTTCTCCCGGGCTCGGCTTTTAATACTCATTGCTGGTCATTCATTCTATCTATCTACGTTTCGTCATATGTACCTCGGGGTGGCTGTGGTGAATCCTGAGGAGCGAGCCTCCTGGCTTGGGTCATATAGACCATGATGGTGTTTTCTCTGCGGGCTTGTTGCATGCATGCGTATCTGCAGATATGCATGCATGCATGAAGGAGGGTCTATCTGTTTGTCAAGAAAGCATTCCACTTGTAGATGATAACACGCGGGGGGCCGCAGGAGCAACAGGACGGGCACTGTTGTTGTTTGTGTCCGTTCCTTGTTTGTAGTTCCTATAGATTTCTCACCTACACGGCGTTAGATTAGGGTAGGAGGGCATCTCAATTATCCATCCACCGCTTCTTTCTCCTTCATCCCGTGTGTCCTGCCATACATGATAAACACATCTATGAAGAAGCTTTTCACTGTGTCGATTCACCCCATGGTAGAAGAAAGAATCGATTATACAATGACGTCCACTTGTTGGTGTCGTTGCCTGCGAACAAGCTTTTCCAGAGACTTCCTCCTTCCTCGCTCATGGATGTGCTGTGCCCCTCACGACTATTAGAATCCTCACCTGTGTATGATCCACAAGTCTATTCTCTTGTGATTCCTCTTGAAGTGAACACGACAGCACATTGTCGGGTGGGGCCTCTTGCTGTCTTTCTCTATGTCCCCCCTGTCATCACATCATTCGTTTATCTTAGCATAGAGGTATGTCATATCTCTTTCTCTTTTTCTCCTTCGTATCGCCCCCCTTATGTCACCTCCGTTGTTCTCTTGGTCTGTGTGTTCCTTTGTTGTCGGATGTGAAGGCTTGGAATTCGGAGGGAGCCTGCAGCCGGTGAGCGCGGCTATTGAGGATTCACACCTAGGAAGCAACTCGCTCTTCAAGACAGTGCCTCTGCCCGAGTTCACGAATCTTTTGCTAACAACCCTGGGCATTGATTGGGATTTTGATATGCTGAAGCTAAGCAAAGATACAGAAAATATCTTAGTGGAGGTCGGTTATACTCTCCTTTGTAGGTTGGTCACAGATTGGGGTTGTGAGGAAGTCCGTCTCATACGATTCTTAGTCACTATACAATCGCAGTATCTTCTGAATCCTTATCATAACAAAATTCATGGAGCTGAAGTCGCTCATCTAACGGAGTGCTTAACAAGGATGCTTAATGCACAAAGAAGGTAAGCCGCCCCTCAGTTTTGACAAGGAGAAAGAGAAAGACGAGGGAAACAACATCTCATGCAAGACATGTGTATAGAGAAGGGTAACGAGTCTCTGGGTATTCAGTCACACACACTGTACAGATTCTGATACTTGGGGGATGCAATGGTGTACCTGTGGACCTATACTCTTCTGAGAGGGGTTCTCTGTACAAGGGTATACATCTGTATGAATAGATAGAAGACAAGGAGATCTTCCTTGCTGATCAGAAAATACTTCATCACAACTAAAGCCACACATCGTTGCAGAGACCCACGTGGTGGTGAGAGTAGATAGATCTGTTGCTTTTTCTCTGCATATCTCAAAATAGGCAATGGTCTTCTTATAACCCTTCTGCACTCTATCTATCTATCTATCT
>NW_027155744.1:21683-22218 GCF_002600585.1 Cystoisospora suis | reverse complement strand
TCTATCTATCTATCTACACATACCTATACGTACATTCCTGTACATCCGTATATAATACATCACATGAGGAGTCAATCAGTCGTCCGTGGGTCCGAGGGGAGACGGGCCGCACGTCGCTATGTGTTTGCCGCCAATCCTCTTTATGCCAACAAACGAATCTCCTTTGCTTGTTGTGCGCCTCACCCCCCTGACTGACTGACTGACGGACTGCCTGTTTGCCTGACTGGGTGACTCTCTTCGTCTCTGAATGGATAGACAGAAGGATCGTGTCCTTTTTACATACGAACATGCATCTATCTAGAAAAAAATAAGAAAGTTGCTTCTATATAGATAGTGCCTAGATGGGTGAGCTTCTTGTTGTACATCGTTTCGGTCCCCCCCTTCCCTATCTCGGAGATGATTAGTAGCTGACTGACTGTTCCCACGTTCATCTGCTATCTCTCTCACCCTTTTTTCATCCTTGCATTTCCCCCTTGACGCTCTCCTTGTCTCTCAGTTCTTCCTGTGCTCTTCTCCTGCTCTTCTCTGATAAATC
>NW_027155744.1:15919-21656 GCF_002600585.1 Cystoisospora suis | reverse complement strand
CGAGAAGGTCACTCTCACAGTTGCGGCGATATGTCATGACGTCGGTCATCCAGGGAGGAACAACCAGTTCTTCATTAATGCCTATGATACTCTGGTATGTACATACACATTCATACATATTCATACACGTACATATTCATATATATTCATACACGTACACATTCGTACACGTACATATTCATACGTATTCGTAGGTACATACGTACATATCCGCACATATTCATACATGCATCCATCAAGTCCAATCTGAGTGAGAATGAATGAGGTGACCGTCTCTTCCGAGTGTCGTCGTATATTGATGGAGATTTCGCCGACAAAGAATAACGTGCGAGTACTCCTTGGGTGAAGAAGTCTTCGACGGTATTGTGATCAACTGCGGGGACAGAAAGAGAAGAAGAGGTTGATGTGCATGAGTCGCTTACATCAACGGAAGGCAGCACGCGACGTGGAAGACGACGACTTAGCTTGTGTTTCTTCTGCTCTTGGTTCGTGTTTCTTCTCTATCTCGAAGGTGTAGAGAACATTGTTGTCTTGGAGACCGTTTGTGCCTCGACGTGATACTAGCTACATTCCTATCATGGATTCCTATCTATCTATATATGTATGATGGGAGCTGCATTCCTATCATCCGTCACCAACTACGTATGTATACGTATAGATCGCTGCAGCTGCGTCTGTATCAGATCAAACTAGATATACATATGTATACATCATTCTAGCTACATCGCTATCATACACAAAGCTATATATATATATATATATAGTTATTGTAGTAGGGAACGCGTAAGTGACATGAGAGGAGAGGGTTGTCTCTCTCTCTCTCTCTCTTTCTGTGTCATGGGGGCGCATCCTTTTTGAGTCTATTCTTCTACATGTGGAGGGGGATGATTTAGGAAAGATGTTGTGATACTTCTCAATCTTCCTCACAAGTCAAATAGATGTGTGAGTTTGTTGAAAGATTTCTTGAGTCTAGAAAGAAGGCCCCTTACCTTCATGCCGTGCAAAACTCTCCATCTTCCTCTTTAAGTGATGGGAGAGACCATGGGTGAAATGTATGATCTTCACTCTTCTTCATATCTGGGATTTCTTCTTGAGTGTTGCTTTCTTTTCTTGGTAAGATTCTCATGCCTTGAAGGAACTATGGGATGTTTTCTTACCACCTAGTTTGTATCTATATATGTCTCTATATGCTGCCTGTCTGATGAGTTTAAAGCAAGCTTTTCTCCTCGAACTCTTCTCTCGACCCCGGCAACGGCGACGTGGTTCGTAGCGTACGGAAAGAGCGACCCATTTTTTGCATTGCTTTTCTCAACTTCCCTTTTCTTCTTCTTCTTCTTCTCTTCTTTTTCTTGTGCTTCTTTAGGCTGTGATATATAACGACGTCGCAGTTCTCGAGAATTTTCATAGCTGCCTGACCTTCCGTACCTTAGAAGGCAAGGACTGCAATATCTTTGTGAACTTTGATGACGCAGTAAGCATTCACCGCTCAACTCCTTCTTTCGCTTTCGAGGAAAGCAACCACAAGCTCTCTTTGCTTTTCTTGTGTATTGATTGTTGACTAGGGGGAAGTAGGGGTGAAGTGATTTGGTAGATTACACGAGGCATGAAGACTTTTCTTCTTTTTAATTGGGGCCGAACGAAGAGAAAGGAATCTCCTCTTTCTGTTCTTCTCAACCTTGTTTCGCAACTTTCTCTTATCCCTAGACCCTTGGCTCTCATCGGAGGAGAGTGGGATAGGATAGGAATCTCTGTATGTCGTAAAATAAATACATATATCTAAGCGGAGGAGGGAGGTATGATGTATGAAGTATGGACACAGAGTTCTGTTTGGTGAGGAAAGAAGGAGAAGAAGGTTTTCCTCTTTTTTCTTTCTCTTTCTCTTTCTCTCTCTCAATCTACATGGTTGGTGTAGATGTGGTTTTTCTTGTATAAGGCGGTTGTTTGTTGTTTTCCCGCTTTTTTGTGATCTTTTGTGTTGCCTTGCATTTTTTGCCTCAGGATTTCCGCTATGTCCGACAGTATCTGATTGAGTGTATCTTGGCGACAGATATGAAGCAGCACTTCGAAAGTATATCACGATTCAGGGTGAGAAGACTTGAAACGAAAGGAAGGAAGAAAGAAACAAAGAAAGAACTGAATCTTCAACACAGGAAAGACAAGCAAGAAAGAAAAGAAGAAGAGGGATTAACAAGCTAACAAACAGACAGACAGACAGAGACCCTCGTGTGTGGGGTCTTCTCATGTGATGATGATGATGATGCACTCCTCGTATTCTGGGGGTGGTGGTCGTTGTGATCCATCGCGTATTTCTCAACTCGTTCATAACGGCGCTCTAGATAACTAGGCGATTCTAAAGAAAGCTCTCATGATGCGGTGATAATAGTGATGATGAGGATGATGAGGAATGCAGGGCCCCCCTTCTCAGTTTTCCTCTTTGTACCATGATAATGATGATGATGACGATGCTAATAGTAGATGGCTTTGTGATCCTGATGATGATGAAGATTCTTCTGATGACGTATTCCAGTCATCTCAATAAGGATGATGCTAGTGATGATGTTTCCTATCGCTGTTGGTACTACGATCACCGTCCCTACGACTACTACTACTTTCAATACTACTATTGTGATGAGGATGATGATGATGACGACTCGTCTTCCTACTATTACTCTTCTTGTAATGACTATTCCTCTTGTTCCTCTTACTACTATTACTACTACTATGGTGATGCTGATGACGTGTTGAACGACGGCGGGGGTCTTACAATGATTTTATGAAGTCTAGTGTTGATGTGTTTGGTTACGATGCCTCCCTCGTTTGGAAGTTTAGCTCATCATCTGACTGGAATAGATAGACCGTGAGATTTTGCATGCAGACGTCTAGTCATGTGCGTCCGGTTGTCTTCTGCCTATCGACAATGTATGGCCGCAGGTTCGACGAAATTCTCCGGAGTTCAATTATATGAAGAATGTGGAAGATCGATGGTAAGACAACACCTATCAAGAACGGAGATCTTTCTTTTTCTCTCCTCGAGATGTCGTGCCTCGGTCATCTGTAGCCGCTGTTCGCAGACTGCCCGGGAGTGCATGCTTGGCATAAGCACCGTGTGTTGAAAGGCGACCGCAGGATCTCTCTAAACGCATAGCAGTGTGTATACTTGATCCTTCAGGGAAATCTATGCGCATCTGTCTTCGACCTGTTCATTCACGGCATGCAGGCATGTATGATTCGGTCGGTGGTATGTATATCTTTATACCTAGGTATAGATATAGATTAGGTTACACATATGGGGCACAGATCCATGCCGAGTGAGTTCACTGGAGCTTCCAAGTTGTGTAAAGCTCAGCTAGACCCCTTCCCATGACAGTCGGGGTGATGAGCGGTAGCTGACGCCGCTCCTATGAAAGCGAGAGGGGGGGGGGGGCCTGAGGGGAGGAACTTCACTTTCTCATACATCTCCATCATACCGTCGGTAGGCGGAAACGCACGAGTAGAGTGATGACGCGCCCAGGTAGTTCTGATGCTCTTCTTCATGAATCGGAAGTATGGTGGGGCACGATGCCGGTCTACCTTTATCAGGGCGACCGTGGGTAGGGCTTCACGATCTCATGTTTTCTTTTTCGTCGCCAGAAGGGTCGAGGTACCTATGGTTGAATATGATGTAGTATGATTATGTGTGTATGAGTGTGTATGCATGCATGCATGTGTATGTATGTAAGAATGTATTTATGTATGAATGCATATGTATATGTGTCTGTATGACTATGCATGTATCTTTTCAGGCTTGTGGCACGAATGTGCGTCAAGGTTGCGGATATAGGCCATGTAAGATCTCCATCAACATAGTCATTCGCATGTTGCGTGGTTTACTAAACAAGTACTTGAGAGCGGAGACTTTCCTGTGTGACGAGAATTGCTGTTCCTGCTCTGTCATTGAGCTGTCTGCGGAAGATACCTACGTAGGGGTGTGAAGTGAAGGGCTACCAAATTGCTCGAGTTCTGCAACCATCTGTTGTCTATTTCTTCAGTTAGGTCGCATATGTGAACGTACCATCTTGCCCTCCGGGTACCTTAGGCTTGTGCCTTTCATCAAGTGTTTCGTAAGAGTACACACGCATTCACATATAGATATGTATAGCTATCTAGCTGTGTATATTCAGAGAGAGATTGGAAGTTTTTCATTTGATTGACCTCAAAAGATGTAGACAGTGGATACTTGGGCTGCTTCTCTCTCTCTGTCTCTCGTAATCTGCCGATTCATCGCATAGCCGCGCCCAACAATCCCAGCAGCAGGGGTCGTCACTATACGAGATTATCCGCGATGAGTACTACTTCAGCTGTCGTCTCATTCTTGCGCCCCGCTCCCCCGTTTGTGGTCGTCGTCTCTCACGAACCGCCACTTCTTTCGCTGTTGTGTACAATTACATACTTCTACACGAGGACGCAACATACCCCATGTGATGGATGTGGTTGACCTGCCGTGGGTGTGGAGCTTGTCGACGAAGAAGGAGGCGGAAGTCGCGGAGAGGGGGGTTGGTAGGCTGGTGGGCCATGGTGGTGGTACGGGTGATCTGTATTCGAAAGACTTGAGAGATGGACAGACAGACACATAGATAGATAGATAGTTAAAGATCTCTTTAGATAGGGGGGCACGCTGGCATTGCTTCTTCTTTTGTAAATGGATTGTGTCTTGATGAACAGTCGAGTGTGCCCTGGTCACAACACTTCGAGTGGTCCTGTCGAGTCGTTGAGGAGTTTTACCTCCAAGGAGCAGAAGAGCGAGCAAGAGTAAGGAGACGTCGTCTATCTTCTGAAGAGTCATACGCGTGTGTATAGTTTAGCACAGTCCATCAGCCATGGGGGACGTTCAAGAGTGTTCACCTGTATCTCTTTCTGTTTCTTGGATAGAAGCAAAGGCGAAGCAAGGAACACCTCCCCTCTATATCTCTAGCTTGTGAACGCTCGGTAGAAAGATCATATTAGCACATTAAGTGGAGAGGCGGGTTGGTCTGAAGATTGAGAGAGGGCATCAAGGGTGGTCGTGGTGTATGTTCGTAGATGAGGGGACGGAAGTTACAGCCGAAAAGAGAAGTTGTTTGTAGTACCTTACAAACCTGAGTGTGAAGTTATACCTAGCCGTCATGACTACAGACTTCGATGAAGCTCGAAGACGGTGCTTTGGGTGTCACGGGGTAAGGCCGTCGTGAACCTACTGCTAAACCATGGTGTTGTTTTTTCCTAGCGTTGTTTGTCCTCTTCGGGTAGATAGCTGTCTGTCTAAAGCATCTCCATCATGACCACCTCTTTTCTTGTGGAAAAGATACTGGAGTAGGTACCTGCCTCTTGGACCTCCGCTTGTGTCCGTATACCTTCATGAGGATTGTATATATATGTATATCTTGGTTGCTCGACTTATGTCTGGTAGACAGTGAAGGTGAATTAATGGCTTTGTGTAAGACACAGGTTGTTTCTTTCCTTTCTTTTATCTTCTTTATCTGTACTTGCCACTCAGGGCCTGCCGTTGTCACCTCTGTGTGATCGAGAGAAGCACGCAGACATGGCTAAGTCACAGGCGGGTTTCCTCGAATTTGTCGTCAAGCCTCTACTTAAGGAGATTGAAGAAATTGATCCCTTCGGTCGTGTCGGGTACTCTTCACAATAAGACATACATACATGGATATGTCTGCATCTATATTTATCCGTCTTCCGTCCAAGATATCTGTCTATCTATCTATCT